>NW_022156720.1:1445702-1721599 GCF_004355905.1 Pyricularia grisea
GGGGGGGGGGTGTTTTTACTCACTCACCAAATGGCAAAAAGATATTCGACCAAACCGCCCCACCGAAATTCCACAGCTCGAATGTGGGTCGGATCAATGACTTTAAATGCCCACCTCATTTGTTTTTCTGCGACACAAATTTTCATCTCTTGTTTCACGACAAACTCTTTCTTCTTTTCATCTTTCCTCAGAAACTCCAAATCCGTTCATCAAAGCGCACTGCTGGCAGTGTCTATTACTTGAAACCTCAGGAACGCAGCTACCTTGCTATATCTAATCAAGAGTCTTTGTGCAAACCGCGGAAATTCTCAAGTCAAAGGCGCTGGTGATAATAATGGCGGCGTCGAGCCAGTCTACGGACGGGCTTCCATCCATGGACAGCTTCGTTGTGGGAATCATCGGCATGGGCGACATGGGCAAGATGTATGCTCGAAGGCTCAGTGCGGCCGGATGGAGGTAGGATATTGGTGCTGGCTTCCTTTTTTGTGACGCATTTTGTTCTATCTGCTACTCGGCATTTGAGAACCGAAACATCTATGGTAAGCTTTTTTTTTCCTTCCTTGTTCAGCACATCCCCCCCTTCGATGATGACTTGAGTGCATTTGGCTAGAGTATCGTCGTAGACTAGTCGGATCAGCCGTTATGGCCCCGACACGGTTGAAGACTTTCCATGATGAATATTCTCAGCTACCTTACTATTTTTTTGTCTGAGCAACACTTCGCAATCTTCACTTTTTTGTCCAGCATTCGCACTCGAACCATTGCTAACAATCTGGTGAAGATATAGGGACTCTGACTTTCAGCTCCAGTGGCCTTTCGAGCTTAAATTCTCTTTCTTCGTTCTTTTACTAACCACCGTAAAATTTTTATCTTTTCATCAGGATCCTGGCATGTGATCAGGAAGAAAAATTTGAAGCTCTACGGGAGGAGTTCTCTGGACACGTATGATTTTCCCGTGCCTCTGTATCCTCGATCACGCATGTCTTTTTTTTTTTTTTTTTTTCGTGATCTTCAGTTGTCCGTTACGAGAATAGGTGCTGAGACGTGCCTTTCCGACTCTTTTACACTAGAATAATATAACAATTCATC
Source organism: Pyricularia grisea (assembly GCF_004355905.1). Lineage (NCBI taxonomy): Eukaryota > Fungi > Ascomycota > Sordariomycetes > Magnaporthales > Pyriculariaceae > Pyricularia > Pyricularia grisea. The sequence goes on from NW_022156720.1 coordinate 1,446,792, forward strand.
GCAACGGCCACCTGGTATCTCGAGCGAGCGACTACGTCATCTACAGTGTTGAGGCGGCATCCATCGGCCGCGTTGTAGCCCAGTATGGACCATGTATGTGTGAACGACCCTCTTGACACTGTTGTTCCTGAGATATCGGGCTTTGACCGTAGAGGGCGCACATACAGTCAACTCATCAGGCAAATGTTGTAGCTACCAAGCAAAATGCCATCGTCGGCGGGCAGACGTCGTGCAAGGATCCTGAGATCAAAGCTTTCGAGCAGCACCTCCCGAGTGATGTGGACATTGTATCATGCCACTCTCTACACGGGCCAAATGTAGACCCTAAAGGACAGCCTCTGGTACGTTCATCTTGATAGTATATATGTTGTCAGTTGCTCACTGTCTGGACGGAAGGGAGCCAAGTGGCGTAACCCGGGCCTTGATTTACACGGAAAAAGCTGATCTGGTGAGGATAAATACAACACATCTAGGTCCTGATACCACACCGCACCAACAACCCCTCCTCGCTAGCCACGGTCGAAGCCGTCCTCAAGTGCCTCAACTCCAAAAAGGTGATATTGACGGCCCGCGAGCACGACCGCATCACGGCCGACACGCAGGCCGTGACGCACGCCGCCTTCCTCTCCATGGGCAAAGCCTGGCACGCATCCGAGGAGTTCCCCTGGGAAGGGGCGCGGTACGTGGGCGGCATCGAGAACGCAAAGATCAACCTGATGCTGCGAATCTACGCGCAAAAGTGGCACGTCTACGCCGGGCTCGCCATCCTCAACCCCGAGGCCCGTAAGCAGATCGACCAGTACGCCCGCTCCACCACGGAGCTGTACAAGCTCATGTTGGAGGGCCGGGCCGACGAGCTGCGGCGCCGGGTGCTGGCGGCTCGGGATAGGGTGTTTGGCCCCGAGGGAGCGCCCAAGTGGGAGGAGCGGCCGCTGCTTAAGGACGGGCTGCTGGACCGCTTCAGCCTCAAGCCCGAAGGCGGCGGCGGCGGCGAGCGTCAGCAGATCCTGCCCAACAACCACCTCAGCCTGCTGGCCATGGTGGACTGCTGGAGCGCGCTGGGGATCGTGCCGTTTGACCACATGATCTGCTCGACGCCGCTGTTCCGGCTGTGGCTGGGCGTCACGGAGCACCTGTTCCGCAGTCCCGCGCGCCTGGACGAGGCGCTGCGCATCGCCGTCGAGGACAACACGTTCCGGTCCGACGACCTCGAGTTCACGTTTGCCGCCAGGGGTTGGGCCGAGTGCGTGAGCCTGGGCCACTTTGACACGTGGCGTGAGAGGTTCATCGTCACGCAGCGCTTCTTTGAGCCGCGATTTGCTGACGCCATCAAGGTCGGGAACGAGATGGTCAAGGCTGTGCTCGAGTCCTCCAAGGATACTTAGTTGGGGAGTAGTGCCAATCTTGTTGTCTATATGTCTACTACAAGTTCTATAGTCACGATTTCTTTTTTTTTTTTTTTTTTTTTTTTTTTTTTCTCTCCCTCTCTCAAGTTTCTGGCGTCCACAAAGCAATACTGCGTGGGAGGATGCACTGTTTTTAGTTTGTAACCGTCAAATGGTAACAATCGCGAAAGAAGTGAAGCTCTAAACTTGTATCGAAAGCGAACCCATCTGCCGTGCTCATTTTCAGGTACCTTGTGTGGGGGCGCAGCGGGCCCTTTTACCCCTGGCGAGCCAACTTTTACAGGGATGTAATGCGTCCTCCCCCCAAACCAGATTGATGCGCGAAGCTCCACTAAGATTTTGCGAATTGGCTGGCGAATGAAGGAAGTCCCATCAAAAATGCGAGCATCAAATCGTCTCTAGACAACAAAACAATTCCCCCCAAAAACACGTAAAACCAGACGACGCATCTGGAGGAGCTGTGAACAGGATGCTCGGATGGCCAAGCCCAGCATGGAGAGCGTGCGGCGTTTGCGGTCGGGCAACAACGGCCCGTCTGGGGCGTAAATTCAGGCACCAAGCAGCAGCAGCAGCAGCAGCAAGATCATCATCCACAACAGCAACAGCAACAGCATCAACAGGGCAGCAGCAGCAGCAACAAACCATCACAACAAGACTCGCAGAAAAGCCAGCGCGGACCCGTTTTGCCCCATCACCTACCGGATTTCTGCACCTCGGCTCGCTCCGCACCGCCTTGTTCAACTACCTGCTCGCCAAGGCCACTGGCGGACAGTTCCTGCTCCGGCTCGAAGACACGGACCGGACACGGATAGTGCCCGAGGCCGAGTCGCGCCTCTACCAGGACCTCAGGTGGGCGGGCCTGCTGTGGGACGAAGGGCCGGACGTGGGCGGGCCGAGCGGCCCGTACAGGCAGTCGGAGCGGCTTGGGCACTACTCCAAGTACGCGCAGCAGCTGCTCGACAGCGGCAGGGCCTACCGTTGCTTCTGCACCAGGGAGGAGCTCGCGGCGTCGCAACTCGGGTCGCAGGCCGAGACCGGCGCCGGTGGACGCTACCCGGGGACGTGCCTCGCCGTGTCGGCCGACGAGTCCGAGGAGAGGGCCGCGAGAGGAGACGCCCACGTGATTCGGTTCAGGAGCAATACCAAGCCCTTCACCGTGCCGGATCTGGTGTACCGTCGCTTCAGGAAGAAGCACATGGAGGACGACTTCATCATCATGAAGAGCGATGGGTTCCCGACGTACCATTTCGCGAATGTCGTCGATGACCACCTGATGGATATAACGCACGTCATCAGGGGAGCTGTAAGTTGTATAGTTGAACTCTCTTTGTTTTGAGGTAGCCAAAGAAAACTATGGCCCACCCGAAACAGAGACCTGTGCGCAATGCTAACATCAAGACCCTCCTCCTCGCCCCCCGGCGGCAGGAATGGTTGATATCGACCCCTATGCACTGCGACCTGTACGACGCCCTGGGCTGGAAGGAACCGATATTCGCCCACGTCGGCTTGCTGGTCAACAAGGACCGCCAGAAACTGAGCAAGCGCAACTCGGATATCCAAATCTCTTCCTATCAAGAGCAAAACATACTCCCCGAGGCCCTCGTCGACTTTGTGGCTCATCTCGGCTGGCGGGCCCCTTCGAAGAAGGGAGCGTTGACTCTGTCGGATCTCGTCGACCATGTATGTGTTGTAGCACCGAAAATGAAACTGATCTCTGAAAGAAAATCCTGAATACTGACTTTTGAGGGTATAATTCAGTTTGATTTGAAATTCACCAAAGGCGACATCGTGACAGACCTCGACAAGATACAATACCACCAGGTTCAGCATCTTGTTCGACAGCTAGAAAACCAAAACACTGCATCAGAACAAGATTCCCTGAGCTCCATCGTTGATACCGTCTCCAGCATGATTAGCGGCGCCACGAAGCCTACAGACGGCTTGCATGCTGCCCTCAAAGGCCAACCCGACAGTGCCGACAGACGAGAGTACATTCGAGCCGTGCTACGCCTGCTGAGCAACAAAGCTTGGCCGCTCGAGAAGGTTGTCGAGGGCAACATGCATCTCTTTTGGCGTCCTACTGGCCAACAACTGGCTGATAGCTTGGCTCAGCTTCAGACGTCACTAGGCTCCATCACGATCAACAATGCGGATGGCGACGTTCATGGTGCTCTGACGCTCATCCAAGACGTTCTCAATGGTATCAGTGAGGAGAAGTGGGAAGCTGAAACCCTCAAAAACTCTATGACGTCGATACACTCGGCCATAACCTGTCGGGATGCCGAAGGAAACGAGATACCTCATGCACACTACAAGCCCTGGAGGTGGTTCCTCCTTGGATCAAACCCAGGCCCAGCTATACACTCAATTCTGGAGTTGTTCGGCCGAGAGGAGACTTTGAGGCGTCTAGACGAGGCTATGCATGTACTCAAGCGCTCGCAAGAAGCTTCAGTCAACGATGCCACCGCAGCCCATGCGGTAGTTTAACCATTCAACACACCCATCAGGCTTGCCCACGCCATTTGTACCAATATTCAGGAAGAGTGGGGAATGTAATGTAAATGTACTAATAGCATGAAAAGAAACCCATCTTGATACCCCTTCAACGCCAAACCCCAGATCAAAAACTCCTTGCACATGAAGGAGAAAACAAAGGCCGTTAGAAAAGAAGCACGAAATGTACTCGAAAAAAAAAGCCTTGATGTTCTGTTTTGCCCAAATGTCACGCCGTTTATGCAGTTGAGTATCTACGACGCCGCCGACGGTTCGGCCTGGCCGGTAAACACCTTTGCCTTTAGCTCACCCGCCATTAAAGCGGCCCTCTGACTGGCGGCGACGTGCATGCTGTCCCTGGCCATGGTCTCAATGGCGCTCTCAACAGCCTTGCTAGTGCCTGAGCCGCCTCCCAATGTCATACCGTAACCCGACTGACCGGAGCGGCCGTTCCGCTGCATGACGCCAATAACGTCCCTGATCCTGCTTCCCAGGTCGAGCATCTGCTTGTTGCCATAATCACGGTTTGTTATGAGAGGGCTCTGCGACAGGGTCTGAACCCAATACTTGTTCCAGAGCAGCTCCAGCAGGTGGGCGTCGAGGGTGCTCTTGAAATGCTCCGTCTCGAGGGCGTAGTACCTGCTCGCATGGGCGCCAAAATCCTCAGCCTTGGCCAGCGGCACGGGCTGGTAACCGTCCGACGTGCTGGCCTCCTCGGCCTTGTAGTTCTCGGGATAGGTTCTAAAGGCGCCAATCTCAACCTTGCCGGCGCTGATGGTGCGGTCCGGGTCGATAACAACAGCGACGAAGGGGTCCATGAACTGCTGCTGCAGAAACTGCGTGCTGACGTCGATGCCCGACAGCCAGCACCCGTACCCGGGGTGGCTGTGGTACCACCCGACCACGTTCTCCAGCCTGCCCTGCTCGCGGCTGAGCCGGAGGTACTCGACCAGGTACTCGTTGGCCTCGTCGTGCGCGTTGACCCTCGTCTCGGTGCCTTCTACAGGGAGCCTGAAGGCGTCCGTGACCACGAGCGCCGTCCCGTCCACGTAGCCCTGCATCATGCCCATGACCTCGAGCGAGCCGCCGGACCGGGCGTGCATCACCATCTTGATCAGGGCGATGGCGCTGATGCGCACCGACTTGAAGTAGTTTGGGTCCTTGGCCCATGGCCTCTGCTGGTTGATTGCCTTTTGGGACTCGGCGTCGTAGTTGTAGAGGGCATCGCGTGATGGGTCGACCAGTTTGACGTTGTTGTCGAGCTCTATTGACAGAAAGGAGTTTGGTGTGTCAGTTGGAGCTTGGAACCAAGGTGTGTTTCTCCTGCCACTCTTTCCATCTGATCCAAAGCAAGCAAGCACCATATGTTATAGGAATCATAAGGAAGGACACAACTAACCCCACGACTTCATAGCAACGTCCATCTTGTCAACGGAGAGAGCCCACCCCCGGGGCTAGCTGACTTTGGGCGTGTTCGTAAGCTCGTAGAACTTGGTAAAGATTCTTATGCTTTCTAGACTGGTAATTTGAAAGAAACAACTTTCACTTGGAAAATTAGAAAGCTACTAGCTTCGTCGAATGGATTGCTGGTGAGTACTCTTTCATAAACAGATGGCGATGATGTATCTATCGTATCTAGTCTACAGTCTAGACAAGGCAACACAGTCGGGAGCGGGACAGCAGGCCCCACATCAGCTACGATAAGTGTGGATAAGGTACCAGCAAACGCGGGGCTTCTTTCTGCTTTCCGCTAGTTGAATATAGTGCAGGGTAACCAAAACAAACTACAATTCAAAATGCATCTACCTACCCTGCATTGAATTGATATGCATCCCTTATATATACGACTTCTAATTTCGATTGGGGTATCAATGGTATCTACGAGGTAAAAAAAAAAACCAAAAAAAACCGAGAATTAAAGAATTAGTAAACCGATCGATCACTTGATCACAAAACACCCCATGAAGCAGCAGCGGAACAACGGGCCAAGAGAGAATCGCCGCTACACTGCATCTCTCCTGCTGCTCCGAGCCCACACCAACAGTCCAACACCCTCTCCTTCAGCATCCTAGGCCGGCGTAGGAACCCGCAGTCCCTTGACACTGTCCCAGACGCTCTGGCTCACCCGCGGCGGGATCTTCCTCCCCCGCAGCCGCATGTCGATGAGCCACATGCCGACAACAAACTCTTCTTTGGAAAGCGACCCCCTGCGGCCCAGATCCACCAGGTCCCACACCTCGGCGAGCTCATCGTGTGGCAGCCGGCTGCGGCTCCAGAGGTCGCGCACAATAACGTTGGCGACCAGATCCTCTGGCTGCTGCTGCTGCTGCTGCTGCTGCTGTCCACCGCCACCGCCACCATCTTTGGGAGGCAAGAGAAGACCACGGTTGCTGGCCCACAGAGCCTCGTACCGCCGCCTCTCCTCGGCCGTGACCGAATCCCGCCAACGACGCCGCGAACCCTCGTGATGAACGTGCTTCTTGCCGCCCAGCGGGCCGCGCTTTCGGTGCCGCTCCCTGAGCTTGCGTGCCTCCTCGTCGTCCGACTTTGACTGCGGTGCCCGCAGCGTCGTAAGCATCCCGTGCTTCTTGGGCGGTGATCTACTATGACTGCGGCTCAGCCCGCCGCCCGTCAAGTTGGGTGCTAGACGGTCGTTGCGTTTGCGCGAGGGTACCGGCACGGGAGCTGGCGTTTGAGACCTGCTTGTTGGTGTGTGCCGTGCCGAGGCCAGGCTGCTGGCCACAATGGCGTTAGTGAGCGAGTCCAGGGCCAGGGAGGACCTGTTGGCACTCGTGGGCGTCTGCCTTGAATGGCTGTTCATGGGTCGATTTTGTGATGACGGGGTCGTGGCCACGCCTTGGGGCCTGTGGGGAGTTTCTCGGACAGAACGGGCCCTTCGTGGCGGTGGTGGTGTCGGCGCGTGGCGTCCTTGGCCAGAGGACGTGGAAAAGAAGGTGTCATCAGATGATATAGAGTCGACTCTTTCTCTAAAAGGGGGGTCATGAGCGCCATCCAAGGTCAGATTGTCACAATCGATGTCATCCATATCCTTGGGCATGATGATCCGAGACAGAACCTGAATCTCCTTTTGTGAATCGTAGGCTTTGATTGGTGTGCGCGCAGGCTGTGCTCTGATCGTCTTTGGCTTAGGCTGCTGTACACTGGCTCGCCTTATTGATGGAGACGTTGGTTCCGGACCACGATCCGGCCCGGCCCTCTTGGACTCGACCAGCTCAGGGGCTGCACGAGGCTCAGTCTTTGCTATTTTTTCCGGTTTGGGCTTAGGTTTTGGCTTTGGCTTGGGTTTAGGTTTCTGGACTGGACTTTCAGGCTCCTCCTGCTCCGGCACTCGATCTATGACATTTCTCCTAGGTTGAGGCACCTCCGTATCTCGCACCGGAGACGGGCTCTTAACCGGGTCACCATCTCGCCGTCTACTTCGCTCCCTAGCAGGGAGCGCAGGCGTGTCAGCCACGACCTTCCTCCTCCCAAGCCGCCGGAAACCAGTGTCATCATCTTGATCGAGGTCCGCATCGATCTCCCCATCGTAGCCACCCGGGTCCACCCCCTGCCCCGGACTCGGCCCCAGATTCGACGGCGACGTCAACTGCAGACTCCCGACAGACGACGCTCTGCTGTGCGCCCTCACCCTCCTCCTCTGCTCCTGCGGCGTGACCGCGCTATTCTTCCGGCTCGGACTAGGACTAGTAGACCTGCTCGCCGCCAACGTGGCGGCTATGAACGACGCCGAACGGGGGCCGCCGGCGCTCCCGGGCGGCCGCAGGTGCGGGCTGCCGAACCCTTGCTGCAGCTGCGCCAGCCGGTTGGACAGGGTCGCATGCTCCGGCACGCCGTGGTGGTGGTGGTCCGCCACGCTGCTGCCGCCGGTGGTCTGGTTGCTGAGCGAGGCGGCCGACGTTGCTGCGACAAGAGCGCCGCCGCGCGGGTCGGTGGTGGGCGGCGGCGACGGCTTCTTCTTCCTGTTGGCGTCGAGCTGCTTCTGGAACGCCAGGGAGGCGCCCTTAAGCGCGGCGCTCTGTGCTTGCTCGTGAGGTATCGATAGGCTCGAGGAGGCTGGCGGACGGTGCGCCGGGGAAGTCATGATCATGCGTGAGGTTCACGGAGTTTCGGGTTTGGGATTTGAGGAGGGGGGGTGTGTGTGGTGTATTAGTAAGTTCGTCGATGTCGGAAGGGGGTTTGTCTCTTTTTGGATGATAAAACTGGCGCTAGACGCCCAACTCCAAGTCGGATATGTGCATCAGGTCCGACTTGTCGTTTGACATTCAAGGGCCACAATGGGCCCGAGTCTGTGTTTGTTGTGTTGGTTTTGAGTTGATTATGTATGGGATAAGGCTGATTTGCCCACTCAACTCGTGTTACTGCTTCGCCGTTGAGGTGCGTCGATCAAAGCGACAGTCCGCGATGCTTGCAAGGGGTTCTAAAAATCAATGTTTGTTGATTCGACGACTTCAGAATTGGCTGACGTGATGCCATGGACTCAAGCTGTAAAGGTGCCTGTGAGCTAAGCTAGGGTGTCTACAGTGGGCTTTGTGGGTAAATGGATGGGGTTGTTACTTACAGTACTGTACGGCACGGTAGGGATACTTGCAGCTTGCACTCCAGGCAAAGCAAAGAAGCGACCTGGTTGATTGAATGGGGCAAGTACAAGCTGCACTTCACTGCTCCACTCATCCACCCGGTGACGGAACCATTTCGTCGGAAAAGTTGGACGTTCGGGGCTATCGCAAAAACCGAGTACGAACAAAGAAGAAAAGAACAAGACAAGAAAGAAAAATGACATAACCGAGCGTGAAAATCTAGGCTACGGAGTAATTAATATGTTGTGCAACGCGAAATTAGTACCTGAGCTAGTGTTAGTAGCAGTAACGAAATTACGAACTTACAAGTTCGGTAGATATCCCTGCTTAGATTGGTAGGGCTGGCGATGAATGAACAACAACAGCTGGGATCCCATCACATCTAGAGCACCTTACCTGACTGACTTCTCCAGGTGCACCTTGGGTAAGGGACATAACGCTCCAACTGCGTCACATGGATATGTACCTACCTATCTACCTTGGCTATGCCGTAGTAAATACCCCGAGATTTCAAAGTACCTCTGGGTTGTATCGGTATGGATATCTCGGCAAACCGACGATCGGTAACCGGCGATCACAGACATCTTGGACCTCGACTAAGCAGTTTTGGACTAGCCGAGCAAGCTTGGCAAGATAAGGGAATTCAGCCTCGAACATCATATTGTCAGAGCGAACTACTGTATGCAGGCAACCCAGTCACCCAAAAAAAAATTGATATAACTTTGCACAATCATTCATTGTATTTCCATTGCGTGCCCCTCTTAGGTACCTGGTCAAGGGGCACATATACGTATATGAAGCCCAGCCATCCATACCGGGTCCAAAGGCATCGCAACACAAAGTGTTTACTTGTATGAAATCGACAGACAGCAGGCTGTGCGCCTAGCTCCCGAAATCCCTTAAATCATTTTTCCCCAAAAAGACGCCGGTATCAGTGCGTGCGTTGACAACAAGAAGAAGTGCCCCGATATCCAGTGGACAGGAGCGAAGAAGTTGAAAAGATGAACAGAATGTAACAAGGGAAGGGAGAGCAAAGTGACAAAAAAGTGACAAAAAAAAAGAAGAGAGGAGGAACAAAGAAAGGTGATCATCCAACAGCCAGCGCCATCAAACAAATCCCCTTTTCTTCTATCCGGAGAATGAGATATGACCAGGACAGAAAGCCGATCCTTAAAAACAACATTCAAGAAAATAATTAAAAGAAGGCAAGTAAGTAACTGCTGTGATATGTGCGCAGAGCAAAAGGCCAACATCACGCACGCCGCATGAGCCATGTAAGTCGTCGTTGATCCATTAGAAACCATCCTCGTCGGTCCATTCGCTTCCGCTCACTATCCTGGTCCCCTCGGGGTCCACCATGGCCAGCCCTGGATGTGTGCCAGGTGGCAGTCCGCGTGGGCGCTTAGCCTGGCTCGCGTGCGGCCGCGCATAGCCCATCTCGGGAGTCATCCGCTTGCCCCTTGCAGCGCGCATCTTTTCATAGTAGCTGTCGGACGCATCTGCCTCGGGTTCCGAGTTATCGTCGTACGTTTCCCAGTTTTCGGATCCAGATACGGCTGTGGATGTGTTTGAAATCTGCCTAGGCGGGTGTGAATACGTTGCGTGCGCATATGTCGACTGCGCATAGGCCTTATCGCGGGATACGTGTGATTCGTACGAATCGTGAGAACCGCGAAGGTCCTGATGGGACTTCGTCCGGGCCTGCAGCTGGCGTGAGCGCTCACTGCGATCGTCGTATATGTCATCGGCCTCGACCTGCCTGACGTTGGAGCTCATGCCAAACTCATCTCGCCTGTATGGGCTGGGCGGTGTTTCCAGTCTGGCTTCCGGAGGAGGAACAAGGTCCCTCATTTTAGGCGGCGGGGCTCGCATCAGAGGCGGAGCATTGCGGAAGGCATCGCCTCTGGATTCTGGCCGGGGCCTCTCGGGGGAGTTATTCCCGTGTTTGAGGTTCGACAACGGTGCCCTAGCGGGAATTCGCGAAGGGCTTCCCTTTGATGTTGTGGTGTGCCCAGCGGTCGGCTGAGGAGCTCGGCGTAGTGTGCCTGTACCTGAGGTAGCTGTCGTCGGCGTCTTGGCAGTCGCATGCTGAGAGGGTGGTCGTGCAGTGGTCGGCCTGGTGGCACTGCTGTTGGTGCGACTCGGGGCGTTCGTCTTCATTGCTGTCCCGGGCCTGGCAGTTGTTGGTGCGCCGGCCATTGATACTGCTCCTCTGACAGCCCCCGCGCCTGGCGTCTTTGACCTCGGTGGAGCGGCAGGCTTGGACTCGGATGCCTCAATGACATCCAGATAACGCTCGCCGTGGACCAAGAAGTCACGGCCCCATTCATCCTCCCACTTCTCAAGGCCTTTGCGGAGCTCAACCGTGATCTTGGGTAGTTCCTTGGCAATCCTTTTACGCATCTTCTCTTCCCTGAGCAGCTTCCCTGGGTCGCGTCTCTCTCCCTTCTGGCCCTTCATCATCAACCGGGAGGCATCTTGGCTAGATGCGGCCAGGTCGTCCCGTTCACTAACCAGAGACCGGTGCCTTTCGACTAGGGCCAAAATGGGTGCTCGCTGCTCCTTGAGGGCCTCCAGCCTAGAAATTTCCCGTTCGTGCGCTTCAAGAAGGGCATCGCTGTACACATCTGAAAACGCCGGGGTGAACTCGAGCATCTCGTCCTCGCACAAATACAGGGCATCCCATAGTTCCTGCAGCTTGAAGCGGGCATCTTCCACAAACAAATGCAGGTTCTGGCGCTTGAGCTCGTTCAAACGGCCCAGTTCGTCCTCGAACTCGTTGATCTGTCGGACGCCGCACCCGCGGTTAGCGTTGAGGAACTTCTTGCGCTCGTGCTCCTCGATGCCGAGCTTCTCCCAAAGCGCTTCGACGGCCGCTTTGAGATCCCTCAGACGCTTCTCACGAGACTTCTTCTCCTCGGCCAGCTTGTCGCGTTTTGATCGCAGCTGGGCAATATCCTCCTCATGAAGTCCAAGCTGCTCAGGGGCATCACGATAGTATTTCACGATGGCGCCATCGGTCTGAGCTTGCGGGGTACCTAATTCTGCCCAGAGCGAGATTATGTGTTCGCAGATAGCCTTGACAGTCGTAACGCGGCGCGTGTACTCCTCATATACGCGGGTAAACTCGTCATCCAGCTTTTGTACATAAGAAGGGGAAAGATCGAAATCGGGTGGTATTGACTGGTTGGGTCCAGTAGGCGGTAGTCGGAGCTTGACAAAACTAGATTCGAGGTGGGATGAGTATGATTCGAGGGCGACGACAAGTTCTATAGGGAGCACGGTTAGCAGAGGTGGTAAAAGTCTAGACGATTGCGTCTTGAGCAAAGTTCCGTACTCTTTACTTGTTCCAAGCGATCTTTGTGCAGTTTGCTGATTTGTTGGTGCTTTTCTTTTAGGCCTTGCAGACACCTTGTCAAAGGGTATGTGATTTTGAGATCGTCGCCAGAGGAATAGTCGCGGTGTGATTGGGAATCGTCTAGGGATGCTTCCATTTGGCGGATGATGGTGATGATTCGTTGCGCTTCTTCTACCATGGCCTTCTTTTCCGAGTTGACGGAGCGGACCTGCTTTTGCAGAGTGTCCGACAAGGCGGAGAAGAGCTATTCACGTTTAACGTTTTAGCAAAACGTCTACTCGGAAGCAGGTGACCTTTTCCGCTCACTCTGTTCAAGCGTCTTTCTCGTCTTGGGGTTAATGCATACCTCAGTCTCCCTCGACTCGCGCTCATGACTGGGTACTCCAATCTCGTCAAATAAACCATGAAGCTGGCCTATGATGGTGTTGACCTGTTGTGACAGGTAGCTGGCGTCCATATTTTCTGGCTGCTGAGGCACTGCTCTTGAGCAGCACTCTCGAAAAAAAGTATGGTGATTAGGTGGTCGGCGCCGAGTTGTCTCGTCCTAGACTTTTTCTTCTTCTGGCAAGGAAGGGCAGGAACAAAATCGGATTGTCCGACCCAGGTGCATTTCACAATGTCATGGAGACAAAGCTAATTGTCGAAATCACGCCGTCAAGGCCCTGTGATGTGGTTGGTGATTTTGTGTACCTATGGTTGGGTTATGTTTTGTATGTGCACCTGGTGTGTGTTATTTTGTATCAAAAAAAAAAAAAAGCTTAGGGGGACAAGTTGGAAAGCTTCAACTGGGACTGAGGTGACTTTGAATTGCGGGTATAGCCTACCCGTACAAAAACATGCAGATTGGTAGACAGACGCACACACCTGGGTTCGTCTGGGGTGGCTCAATTGGGGTCAGTCGTGAATTTGGATGCACGCGGGTGTAATGTTTGTTGCCCTTAGCTGGTTGTCTGGGTGATGGCCCTTGTCTCGTACTTGGTTGGATGGCGCACGCGGCTGTGAAACTGTTCAAGCCCCACTTTGATCCAATCCAGCCCTTCAATTCGGTCAAGCTCCCTTGAGATCTTGCTTGCGTGCCTATTGCGTGCAGGAGCATCAAACCCCGCGGTTACATTGGCTTGAATGGCTTTTTTTTTTTCCTTGATTTGTTTGTTTGGTTCAATCGTCAAATATACGTTTCTAGGTCAGTACACTATGTTATTGGGCACTTCGTTAGAACAGATCAAGGTTGATGTTTTTGTCAGCAATGGTTTGTTCTGTTCTATTAAGCATTAGATTAAAGGGCTCTATAACTCGGACCATCACTGACTGGTGGTACCTTGTTGCAGTCAAATTGGCTATATTCCGCCTCATATAACGTCCTGAGGCACGTGCTGGACGGGTGTGACATCCCCAGAAAGCATTGAACAAAACCCACCGGGCACGGTATCGATATGATTATCCTGTCTTGATTTTTTGGACTACTGTAGTTGTCTATCTAGAATAGTCTGTCTGTCGTGCCTTTGTCACATGTTGAGGCTCCAGTTTGCATGTGGCGGCGGTTTGCTACCCAAAGAATCTGCAAACTGCAATGTAACTATGGAGTTCAGATCAATAAAAAAAACATGTGTCGCAATCTTTTTTGTATTCACTCTCGATTTTTATTTTTATATTTATCATAGCACTGTACCGGCTTCCCCACCACCACAAGTCACAAAATACCCTCCAGCAAATGGCCTCATATAAATTGTGGTGTGGTGTACGTGATCAATTGCGCGCATGAACAAGTTGTTCATGCCCCATCCCATTGACCCAACCTCGCAGCAATTTCTCCATAGTGTGGGAAATTGGTTATGCTTTGGAGTCTGGGGCACCCCGCTTGTGTGCGGCCCCTATTAAAACCGATCTGTCGTCACCGCCCGCAGCTACCGACCATTTCAGCCGACGCCGAGGGCCACTAATTCTAGTCCGAGTGTAGGGGTAGTTTCCATCTAAGGAAGTGTCCCGAGGTTCAACGGCCATATTTTATCTTTTGGCTTTTTTTGAACTCCCTATACACCTTATACCTTTACCCGGACTTGGGATACTGAGGAGCTGCGACTCGGTTCAACCCCCAAGAATCTCATACTAACTTGAGTCAATTCAAGAGTCAACTAAAAAGAGATCCCGCCATCGAATAACTTCTACGCAAACAAACCCACCAATCACAATGACGTCTTCAGCCGAAATCACATCGCTGCCGACAGGCGAGCCTGTGCCATCATCGACGCCTCCAGCCAACACAAAGAAGGCCGCGGTTCCTCTCAGCGCCACTCTGGCCGCCGCACCCGCGAACGTAGATGCGTTCCTCTCCCACCTGCACCGCTGCTTGCAGACGCCTACAGGCATTGATGTGCGTTAACACCAAGTCAAGCCAGCGATTTCCCCCTCATGTGCAATACCACATGTTCCTCTCCCCCCCTTCTTCTTTTACTAACAACCTGATGGTTCCGAACAGTGCGTCCTCCAATTCGTCTGCTACACCTCCCGCCTCTCGGCAGCGACCCTGACCATCCTGGGCAGCAACGCCCTCCGCCGCTCCGCCAAGGACATTGCCCTGCTCGTCCTCTCCCTCCCCTCCCAGCAGAGCGCCGTGCTCCTCACCTCCTCCTCCGCGGCGGCCTCGCCCAAGACCGCCGCCTCGGCGCTGGCCCTGCTGGTCGCATCCCGCCTGCGCGCCCTGGGCGGCCTGCTCGCCGAGGCCCGCGTCGCGCACCGCCTCTGGGGCCTGTTGGGCATGTACTTTTGGGCGCGCCGGCTGATCGCCGCGTCCATCCAGGCGCGCAGGGCCAGGCAACAGCAGTCGTCATCATCGGAGAAGGACGTGGCCGGTAGCACAAACCAGCAAGCCAGCTCCTCCGCCGTCGTGGCCCTGCAGTGGGCCCAGCTCCTGTCGTGCGCGGGCTTCCAGCTGCTAGAGAACGTGGCCTTCCTCTCGTCCAAGGGCGTGCTGGGCTGGCCGCCAGCCGAGCAGGCCAAGCTGGCCCGCTGGAGCAGTCGCTTCTGGGGCGTCTTCGTCGGTATGGAGATTGGCAGGCTGGCGTTTGAGGCGACCAAGGGCGCCGAGGTCCGCACCACCGAGTGGAAGAAGACCATGACGCGCTACGTCGCCTGGTCGCCCGTCATCATGCACTGGGGCTCCGAGGGTGGCCTGCTGAGCGAGCTCGGTGTGGGCATGCTGGGCTGCATCCCCAGCGTCATACAGATGAGGGACTTGTGGCAAAGCACTGCGACGAGTGCTTGAGTCGAGTTCCGCATGTTTTAAATGAAAATGCTGACTTTTGACAATTCATTACTCTAATCTGTCTTGTTTTGTTTGAAAATTTGGTGCAACAATAATGACTATAGGATTCGTATATGGAAGCCAAGTGTTTTTTTCTACTTCTGTTTTTACTTTTCCTGGTTTTGCCTTTTTATCTGGACTAGAACAAACGTTTATATCATCCTAGGCTAGTTGGATAAATGTCTGCATATCAACGGCATATTCACATTTGAGGAGACAAAAGAAAAAAAAGAAAAGAAAAAAGAAAAGGCAAACAGAGATATGGAATGATTACGTTTACTCGCATTACCCCAATTTGTCTTTGCTCTGAAAGCCATCTAAATCAGTTTCCGCCTGAAATTCCATCAACGCCGCGCTATTCCCAGGTCTTCCTGGCTCTGTTTGATAGGTCCTCTAAGACATGCTACCCTAGACAACCCAATTCCACCCATCCCAGAAAAAAAAAAAAGAAGAAACGAAGCAGAGGTACCCCTTCCCCGCCAAGTCCCCCCAATTATGTTTTACTTTACATTTCTTCTTTAGAAAGAAAAAAAAGATTCTTCCGAAAAGAAAACGGTTATCTCCGGCCTTAGCAATGCACCTTGCATATCTACAAACGCGCATCACCGTATTAATAGTAATAACACAAAGGTCCACGACATCACCAATGAAAGCCGGGGTATCCTGGGGCTCGAAGTAACAGCAGAACGTTGGGCGTCAAAGGGGCTCCCACCTCCCCTCTCCGGAGACGTTCCCGCCGGTGTCGGTGTCGAACCTGGATTTGGCGTGCTTGTCGCACTCGTGCTCTCCGTATCCGGGCGTGGGGGTGAAGAAGAAGAGGATGGAGGTAGCGCCGACGTCGGCGCTTGCGCTGTCGTTGTGGGTGCGGCAGAGGTTGTTGTAGACGTCGGGGGAACGATAGTCGACAGGATGGGACTGTTGGACTCCCTCGGAACCGTCGTCGTCGTCGTCACCACCGCCGTGCTCGCCGGTGGCTGCTGCAGGCCTTTACCACACAGCGTATTTACAAGGTTCCCGTTTATCGCTGACGCCAGCACGGAGCCTGAGGGCACGTCGACGTCGCCGCCGCCGCACACGAGCTGCAGCGTGGCTTCGACGCTCTGGATGGAGCGCTGGCAGCTCGCCGAGCACCCCGTGCCCGATTGAAAGTCTGACCTTTTGCATCCCGAAAGGCGCGTGTTGTTATATGCGAGGATGCAGCCGAGGGGCACGCTCGACGACGCTATTGATTGGAAGCTGGCTAGCGTCAGGACCTGCGACATGTTGGCGGATGTCTTTTCGGACTGGACGGCGCGCTAGTGTCCTTTTGATGGCTCGGGTTGTCGACCCCGCGGGCGCGTTCCAAGCGGTTTCTATACTGTATATAAAGCACCTAGAAAGGTACTTATATATAAGGTTTGCGACTACGAGGACTAGGTTGACGAGTGCGCTTGTAGTTTGGGGGTAGCTAGTTCGTTGATAGTTGCTTATTCCCTGGGGAAGGGATTCGGTAGGCTCGTCAATCCCAACAGATCTGATGGTCTTTGCCACGTGGGTTGCGTGTAGCTCTATAATCGTTCGAGGAGATTGCGGGTGGCTTCTTGACAACGGCTATTCGAGGTTGTGGTGTGATCCTTCTTGCGGTTGCGATATATGGCCGGGTGGGGAGCAAACGTAAGAAAATACAAACACCTCCAAATAATAACAAAGGAAACAAATTGTAAAGAGAAGAGAAGAGAAAGGGCGGGTATATAGAATCGAAAGTAACAAAAGGGCGCAGCCGGAGGAAGAAGAGAAAAAATAAAAAAGAACGTTAAGTTCTCCGTAGAAGGGAAGTAAGCGCCCGGCAAAAGGTAAAAAAAAAAAAAAAAAAGGCAGAAGAGATAGACAAGGCAGGAAGGTTAAAGGTAAGGTATGTTACCTCACGATGGAGATAACTAGCTAAGGTAGGTACCTTTTTGGGGCACGGACAAAATGTTACAGTGTCCAGATCGACCCTCTTGTGGTCCCTCCTGCCTATGACGAAGAGAAAAGAATACCTAGGTGGGCACACAAAAGAAGAAGAAGAAATGATTGACACGGAACCAGCCAAAGAAAAAGCAAGGAACACCCCTCTCACAAAGATGATTGA
Organism: Pyricularia grisea; assembly: GCF_004355905.1. Lineage (NCBI taxonomy): Eukaryota > Fungi > Ascomycota > Sordariomycetes > Magnaporthales > Pyriculariaceae > Pyricularia > Pyricularia grisea. The sequence continues at coordinate 1,464,058 of NW_022156720.1, forward strand.
GGGACGAAGTGACAAGTAAAAAAGAGTAAGTGGAGGGGGGGCAGGACTAACATGAAAAGAGAGAGAATCGGGCTGTAGTGACAAGGCACCGAAACACGGGGTTGTGTCAGCATGAACTAGGGTCCTGGAAGATCACCACCCATCAAAGAGACAAATTCCAACCGAACCACGTTCATCTCATAGTCTTGGCGGGATGTGATGAACTAACTAAACAGACGAATTCAACGGCCCGGCCTGCGTAGGAGAATAAAGAAAAAAAAATGCGGGATTGATTGGACAAATTGGTTCCCGGTTTAATGCAGCTGATATTTGGACCGAGAAATGGAAGCATTCACTGTCGTCTTAAATGACTTTTACTTTGCATTTCCCAGGGAAAAGCCGTATGCACTTCTTTCCTTTTCCCGCCAATGCTGGTGGAGAGAGTTCGTCTTGGCCTGTCGTCTGGACTAGTGCTACATCAACCCCATGTAACCAAAAGTGAGGTGGAAGCGAACCCTGTTGAAGAATCGTTAAAAAGGGTCAGTGCGTCCCGGCTGTCAGCCAAGAACTTTTTCTTTTCGCTTTCTCTCTTAGCGAATGAGGCTGAGATTACTTTGTGCAGCTGGGCCGTGGAGGGGGGAAACCTTGGCCTTTTTTTTGGATTGTCCTTTTCGTCTGCAGGAGCTGAAATTCTTGGGTAGATAGGATGATATTTCGGCTCAGTGACCGCAATCCTATTATTACAGGGACACATGCTTTTTTGAACATGTGTTATCCAATCCCATATCACATCACATACACCCGAAAACGCACAATCTATTGTCACTTCCACAGTGGCCTCATGTTCTAACTTCAAGCATCTCATGATTAAAGACAGCAAACCCCCCTCGGAAAACCGTTGAGAGTCAATCCCGTGCCCACACACGTTTTTAATCAGCAACAAGGGATGCAGAATCCGGTATATACTCGTCCGATGATGAGGATGACAAAGACACAGCACGACAAGTGGGACAAAAAGAGGCTACGCATCAAAAACGAGCAAAGTAAAGTTATACCGATATTCCGGCTACGTTTCAGTAAACAGCCTAAGAGCCACTGTTCAACCAGAAAAAATGACGTTTCCGTACCACAATATCACAGATCTGGCCCAGTGAAACGTACCGTAAGAAAAATAACAAAAGAATTCGCAAAAGAGTGCGGAGAGAGGGGTACAGTACAAGCCGTCTCTGGGCAAATCATAAAGAGAGTTTTCAAAGCCCTTAAAAAAAAAAAAAAAAAAAAAAAAAAAAAAAAAAAAGGCGCCCGACCACCCATCAATTTTTCAAAAATAAAAGGCTCCAAAACCACTGAGACGAAGCGGCGCCAGTTTCAAGGGTTCCAGCAGCCTGAGCGGATAGGGCCGAGTGGGGGATGTGCGTCACAGCGGGCAGGCCCATCCGGACGCGGCGGCCCTGTCACCCACCCGCCCGCGATCTTACGTACCTAACCGTAATGTTCTGAATGTTGGAATGATTTCCCGCCGGCTTTTGTTACAGATCGGACCAGGAAAGAGAAAAAGAAAAGAAAATAAAAGAAAAGAGAAAAAAAGATTAAGAATCCTCTCCCCCAGCTACCCTATCAAAAATCACTTAACTTTGAAGGTGGGAAAACCCCTCCATCTAGACTATCTAGAAGTAGTAGTAGAAAATCTAGCCTAGGTCTACATTGGAGGGGTTCAAAAGGTCTAGAATTGTTGTCCTTATTATAATACTTTTTCTAGATAAAACAATAAAAGCTGTCTAGATCATACATAGTAAAAACAGTTACAAATGAACAAAAATAAATAGCTAACACGAACTGTACAGTATCCGGATTGGGATACGATGGGGGCCAGGCTTTCTTCGCAGTATACCTTGGACCCTAGAAATGTATAGACCCTCTAACGGGCTTGTCATGATCGTTTTTGACCCAGCTCTTCCGCAGACAGTTCCTCCCAGTCATCCCAGTCTGTCGTGGACCCTGCGATCTTCCTGCCGATCCAGATACCAAACGCAGTCGCTATGCTGGCGAGTAAGAACCATCCCTCAAACCACTGTTGTATTCTCAAATTGATCAGCAACGCAGTCGGAAGAAAGAAAGAAAAAATAGTAACCCACTCAGAGTGGCGAATGGCCTCCACGCAATTGGCTAAAGGGACTTAAGATTTCAGACGGGGGAAACAAGAAAAAAAAAAAAAAAAAACAACCACTTACACGATCGACAAATCCAGGTTCGAGCGCACTCTCGAGCACGTCTCCTACTGCACTGGACGCCTCCTTGGGCAGGTTACTCCTCAGAAGAAGGGCCGCGCTAATGACGTAGGTCGCCGTGACTTGGGCGACCAGCAGCGGCAGGTTCGCCTTTGTGTGGTGCAGGAGTCCCGGCGCCCACTTGGAAAACAGGTGAAAGGTCTGCAGGACGGAGTTTGCCGAAAGGGCGAGGATTACCCCTGAAAGCAGAAACGAGATCTGCCTCGCCCATGCGAGCTGGTCCAGCTTAGGATCCCAGTGCCTGGCGAGCAGTCCAAGGAAACGATTTATGGGATCTGACGAAGAGAAGGATGCGCCGGGTGAGTACGCCCGCCGGAGGGTCGTTATGGTTGTTGCGAGGATCCTGTAGACACAGTAGAGGCCAAAGGCATAGGACGGCAACGCCATGAGGACGCCCAGGGCGGTCCCGTCCCGCGCGTGATTTGCTTGTCTGGCTCGCATGGCAGCCAGGCTCGACGACATGCTGGCCTCCATCTGCTCCAGCCCATTTATCTCCATCTGCAGCGCCTTGATCTCTCCAGCCTCGCCGCCACCTCCCAAGCTCTTGATCGACCCGACCAGCTTGCCGACGAGCTGTGCTGGGGAGGTGGGTGAAGTTTGTTCGGCCACAGATGTTGTGGCGGCCGATTTATGCTGCAGTGCTCTTAAGCGGTGTTTCTTGTGCACCAGTAGCTCCTGTGTGGCCTCGAGCCCAGACTGCTTCCTGGCAATCTGCGCATCGGTCACCGGTCGTTTTCGGTGTTGCCTGTTATCAGAGAGTATGTGAAATGGAGAGGAGACGCTAGCAAAGCCAGACAGAAGCGCCATTAGCGATATGCCAATCACGCCTATCCTCTCGAGACAAGCCCTCGACATTTCCTTACCGCCAGCAAACAGGTCGGGGAAGGCGTTAGAGGAGCCCCGCATGGCCATCGAGATGCCGGTGCTGTCAAAACTAGCCGTTGCATCTCGAGCATAGGCGTAGTTATCATCTGGCCCGGGAACCAACCGCCCCAGCTGCCAGAATACAAGGAGCCAAACGGAAAATGCAGACAGCTGCAGCATCCACGCCATGCGAGGGAGGCGCCCTTTGGCCGTCCGTTGAAACGACCAACCGGCCCCGACAACGACGGATTGAATAATGAGAAATGGTATCAGGCCGATGAGCAGAAAGAGCAGAGTGGGTACTGTATACCGCAGCGCTGTCGTCCTCGCCCTCGAATTGATCAGGTCCGAGATCTCGGCCAATATCAGCTCGCCCAGGACGGTCGAAAGGCCAATCGTAGCCGCAAAGGCAGCCCCCGACAGTTTCCGGCGAATACTGCGGTTGCCGTGCTCAACATGACACGCCCGGAGCGCCGCCGGTGCCGAGGCTGGGAGAACATGGTCCTCCCCGTCATCGCGGGCGCCATCGTGTAGCCGCGACAGCAGAGGGTGGACATGACGGGAGGTGATGATGGCGACCGCGGCAAAGGTCCCAATAAAAGGCGAAAGCGAGAAAAACGTTCCTATGAGGGACGACGGAGGCTGCGCCGAGCAGGCGTCGACGCCGCAGTCGGCTCCACGCATTTGTCGCCCTTGTCGTCGTGGTCGGTGCGTCCAAGTCTTGCTGGTCGTATCTCACACGTGACTTTGTTGAAGTGGAATAGGTAGTAAGGAGGGTCGGCAGCTAGTTTCGTGTTGTATTGGTTGGCTGTGGGATCAGTTGAGACTAGGATTGTGGCATTTCAAAATATGAGAGCTCCGTTTGCGCTGGCCATCGCCGTTGGTCTTTGTTGTTTAACTCTCACTTTGTACAGGTCGGCCCCTAAAATTGACTGACTAGCTGGCTTTGAGACGGTTTCGCATTCCACAGTCAATCACAGCAGCAAGCCTGGCAAACCTTGCTTGTGAGGTGTTTCCTTTTTTTGCCCTTGGTTTTTTTTTGGCAAAAGTTTGCAAGTGGTTCGCCGTGATTTCAAAAAAAAGCCAATTGTTGTTTTTATGATCTTGTTGCAACGCGGAAGGAATTGACCGAAACCCGACACTAATTAACCATAGGTACCTTACCACCTACCACCGGCGCGATCTTGTTTGCGTCACCCGAAATGCCAAGCCTCTCTGCTACTTCGTACAAACGCTCTAGTTGACAGGGGTTGCGCAGCTCGGGGCCCCACCATCGCCCATGAGCCACCCCCACTCTCCCTCTTCCCCCGGGCTTGCGAGAGAATGAGCTAGGTAAGCTAGGGGGAGGTAGCCACATAACCCGCTGAAGCTACCTCACCTACCTACCTACCCACCCACGTGTGCATTTGCCGGATGGTGGGCAGAACAACCTAAGCAAGCAACCCTGGCAACGCAATATAATACTGGACAATGATGCAGTGTTTACTGGTAACTTGTACAGTCCAGAAGCAAAACACTATCTAGGTATACTGCTTGACTGGGTAGAGCCGCACGCATCTATTCTCACTCTCTCCCTATCCTGCCATCTATGTTCTTGTACGTGTCTCCTTGTTGAACGCTATCGTTTTTAGTCCAGGGCGGACGGTTTAAGGAAAGGTACGCAGAAGCAATTTCCACAGTATGAGACAGTCTGAACCAAGTAAGACTGTCATTGAGACATTTAGCTTCCATTGTGTGTATCACTGCATGAGCAGGTTACGGGCGACTGTACCACGACAGAATCCTCACCAGTATGCCTGTCGCTCTCATCGTCATGGCAACTGAAAACCACCAGCAGTGACAGGCCGCCTGCCTTATTATGGAGTATATTGATGGAGTTGGGATGGATGAGCTTACCACGGAACTGCAGGATGTTGGCCAGAAGCTTGAGAAGTTTTGGGTAGGTATTGTTCAGCTTCATAAATTAACAAGCGGTTTGTTACTTCAGCTGTTACCTCCCTGCCGTGGGATGGACAAGTGCGACGGGCCATGGCATATAAAGCACAGAAAGATCCCAGTATCGTGTTCTGCCACAACAATCTGTTGGCAAACAATGTTATCGTAGAGCCTTCAAGCTTGGAATTCAAAGCCATTGTCAACTGAGGCTATAGCGGGTTCTTTTCATTCGAGTTTGAGATATCATTTCCCAAACGACCTGTTCCATATATTGCGCTAACCGATGAGGTGGATGATGATATAGAAATCTTGTTGGAAATGCTACACCCGGAGAAAGACATTTAAGATGGGACTCTTGCAAAGAACATGTTTACGGCTGAGCAAACAGGTTCACCGTTATTTCAATCTTGCTATAATGCAACGATGGGGGAGGGCTATGCAGAAAAGAAGAAAGAAAAACTAGAAAAAGAAAACTCGACCGAATGAGGCGTGCTGTCCTGTTGGTAACAGATTCTTGATTTGTCCATAACCGACCTCGTTTAGTATGTATGCGAACTTGCCACAGTTTGTGAGCCTGTCAAGAGCTCTGGGAGGTGTCGCGACCAACAGCAGTTGGATTTAGCTTGCCGTCTTGTGGGCCGGGAAAGGTAGGTAGGTAGGTAGGTAGGTAGGTAGGTAGGTAGGTAGGTGATGGAGTCTAGGAATGACTTTTGATTTTTTAAAGCTAGAACATTGCAGTCTTTTTTTTTTTTTTTTTTTTTTTTTTTTTTTTAACGCGGCCATGCTCAAACCCCGACATAGTTAACCCTTTTTACTGTCCCTTCAGACCCCAAATTTGAGCTTCTTCTTATGGGAGCGGAACTGGATCCTGCAAAATAGTAGTTCTCAAGGGTTAAAACTGTTGGTATCTGACAAGTGCACACTGCTTCCCTTCAACTTCTGCACCGAATAGTCTACACTATACCGACATTGTGCCGCATGGTCACTCCACCTACCCTGTGTGGCATCGACCCAAAGCTCGATCACAAGATGGCCATTCAGACCATGGCCAAACCGCTCATATTGTAAACGTGACGGCTTTGGGCCTTTCTTTATGGGCCACAAAAAGATAGCAGCATCCAGCCGTACGAGGAGTGCTCAGATTACAGGCTGGCCGACCCGGCCGCGTGCATGATAATTTGTTCTGGCAGACTTTTCCTTTTATTGATGAGGGAAGAGTGTTCAGGTGGCAACTAATCACAATCAAGGCTTTCCTTTCAGTCCCTGACCATCTTGACTTCCCGGGCCGCCCTGGGTATTATCTTCGTCGTCATCGTCGTCATCATCATCGTCAACTGGTTGCTCACGAAGCGCCGCTGCCTCGGCAACCTCCATCTGGTGAAGCTTCGTCTTTTTGATCTTCTCATCTGGGTTGCCCTGACGGCCCTTGGCGATGATCTGCTCGCCAGACATGACCTCAAACTCGTCTCCAGAGTCGTCAGCGCTCTCATCATCATCGCTCCCACCAAGTGTCGACGGTGGTGCAGGCACGGCCGCAAGAGCGCTGGCTACCTCTTCGGCATGCATAGTCTCCTTCAGAGGCGAGGTTGGTACGCTGTGGATTCGGGGATGCATCCGCGTTTCAAGGGCCACACCCTCGATTGTGGGGTCGAATGAGCTCGGAAGGCCAATAGCTGCTGCGACCCTGTGGGCTTCCTCGTCGGGTGAGAGCCTTGCCTCCAGCTCATATAGACTGCTGTTCTCGCTGTCCGCCTCGTGCTTTCCGTCGTTGGAGGCCAGCATGGAAATATAACTCTGCCTGTTTGGATCCTGGCTCCGCTTCTCTTTCTTCTTCTTGCGTTTGTCGATGTCGCGAACCACCACGGTCGGCACTGGCGAGTATTGTAGACAGTACTTGGAAAACGAGTTTCGCGTGTTGACAAGTCCTTGAAGACCGCCAAGGGACCGGCCGCGTGTGCCCACAACTAGCATTGACGGCTGATATATGTATATCTGCAAAGATTGCAAGAGTGGTCAGCAAGATTCGAAAGATACTTTGTGCAAAAGGTGGTATCACTCAGCAAAAAGATACAAAAACAAGCTCGAGGCACATACCAGTTTCTGGAAAGTCTCGTGTAGTTTTCCAACCGCATACTCGAGCTTGATGCTAATGGCACAGTCCGGAGGAATCTTCTGCTTTATCCGCTCAACCATTGCCTGAGCTTTTGACTTGTAGTTTTTGTCGTCGCGGCTGTCTCTTTCCGAAACATGGACGCAAATGACTTCATCTCCGTCCTCAGCATACTCCTCGAGCAGCCACTGTAGTGCATAGTCCGAGTAGAAATGCTGGTCAACGCCGGCCATCATGGTGCGCGACCGCCGCTTGGGTTGATAGCCATCGTGCGTCAGATTGATCGTATAGCCCAGTACGTTGTTCTTGGTTGCCTCGCCGACTGGGATGTTGTCAAAGGAAACGTGGTGCCGAAACCTGCCCGACGAACCATCTTCTGTTAGTATAGCCATCGATTGGGCACAGTGGTGAAGTCGTCAACTCGAGTCGTCGGGCATCGGCTACAGAAATGCGCAGCGGTTGCGCGATGAGCGAATTGTATAACAGCACGCGACAGGTAGAGATGGAGCAAAGAAATAGCAAGCTGAAATGAACCAACGAGATGCCCCGCAGGTCGAACGCTTGTCAGACCAAAGGAAGAGGGGGCGGGCGGTGGTGCCAGTGAGGCTTGGGATGATGGGGGTGGGTGCCAATCAAAAGTAATATTTTAATGGTTGGAAAGGCGGCAGTAGTGGAGTCAGCCAGCCAAGCCATACTGATGGCGCGGAAGCCATCTCTAGTCGGGGAATTTATCCCCAGTAATAATTCTTGTTTCCATGTCAGGATTTAAGGTGGATTGCGTGCCCAGTAAGATACGTAACGTAACTTCTGCTTGTCACATGCATTTCTTGAATCTGTGTTGGGCGCTTCAAGTTGGGACGATTGAGCTAAAAGCTGGGTCAGGGTCAGGTGTATCGCGGGTTTTGTTAGGTCGAACCACACGATGGGTCCAAACTCGGATTGACCGACACCTCAGGCCATAGATCAACCACGCACTTAACTCGTGGAAGACTGATATAGTGCCCAGAAAGAGAGAGAAGGAGAAGAGGAAGAAAAAAAGCTTGTCCCCGAAAACAAGAAACAGGCCCGATTGAAGGCCGTGAGAAAAGACGGCGTTCCTCATATCAAGCTCATATCCTGGCATTGTGGCTTTGCTGTGTGCAGATAGTACTGGTGATCAACCGTAAACACCCCGAGAAGAAGGGATGGAGCAAGAAAAAAAAAAAAAAAAAAAAAAAAAAAAAAAAAAAAAAAAAAAAAAAAAAAAAAAAAAAAAAAAGATTGGATGAATCTGGATGGGATAAGGCAGTTTGAGGATGATTGATAAGACGGGATGTGAAAGGCAACCAAGACTGGTCAAAAGCTGAGCAGCTAGCTGCCATGGTTGGATTGAAGCATGCCAAGCGCTATCGGGCATAACCCGGCCATTTGTGAATGATGTATGCTGGCAGCGCACGTGAATAGTCTCGATGGAGCTTTGTCGGACATGCTTTTGATGGGGATGAAGGGCTAACAGAGATAGACGAGTTTGGGGAATCATGGAGACAGACGCATTTACTGTGCCCTCCCCCCACACCCCGATTTCAGAGGGACCGCCGACCCCGCTTGGGACGACATGCCGAAGAGCCAAGTAGTTACGCAGTGGAGATCCGAGGTGTGGCATGCACGTACTTTACGATGCTGTCGCCTTCCTCAAAGATCCAGGTCTTTTTTTGTGTGTGTTTTGGGCGGTGGTTCCCAAGTGAGTGGCCCCCGAGATATACACGCTGCGATGGCAACTTTTGCTTGGCAAAGTGCCATCCATGCGCGAGACGACCCGTCTCATGGTGCACACGAGGGGGACTGTGTGCAGAGAGACCACAGACCTGGATTGTATTCAAGCTTCCTGCAGGGCCGTTCCGAGCACCCACTGGCTTCCCAAACAATAAATCGACTTTATGGAAAAGAATAACAAAAAGTGAAAGGAAGATAAAATTATAAAAAAAAAAAAAAATTTCCCCCAGCATCAAAACTTGTCACTCACCTCTCTGGTCGCGGTGACGAGTTCCGGAGACGGTTACCGTCGGTCTTCCGCTGCGCACCTTGTGGAAGAGCTAAATTGCGAGGCGGGCGGAAGACAACGGATGCGATCGACGACTTGGCCGAAAGAGTGCCGCGGGACGGTGCGCTGCTGTTGCTGGATGGATCATTCGCTACGGTCGAGGCATCGTCTTCTGTGCGCACCGACGGGCTGGGCGACGGCTCTTTGATGGTAGGGTATGGCGTCTCGTCTCGGTCGCTGCCGTCGCTCCCATCGGTCTTGGGTAGGAAGTATTCAGCTTTGCCCGCCTTCTGATCCGGCTTCGTGAATGGCGATACTTCGGAATCGGGACTTCGAGCAACTGGAGAGGCGGCAGGGTCCGCCATGGGGCACCGACAGTGTGGTTTGTTGCTGTACTAACTGACTGGTTTGCGCAGTCGAACGCTGCCAGTTGCTAACACCTCTGGCTGCGGCGCTTTTTCGTATCGAGCCCTTGCAGTAAAGATGGAGGCCAGTCAAAGCTATTGCCTTTTATGCAAGCTCTAGCTTCGGGCTTTTTGAGGAGACGCTCAATGGAGGCTTCGTCGATCAGTTAGCGGTCAAAGCTGGGCCTGCACCTAATTTTCGGGATATAAAAAAGGCAGCGGTCGGCGCCTCGATCGATGTTACTTGATTGTGGTACGGGTTTTTTGCTGAAGAAGATGGGGGTTACAAGTGGTGATGATGATCCAAGAGGTCACTTAGTTTGATCGAAGCAATGCCAATGTGAAAAAGAAAAAAAGGAAGAAACGCTGGGCGGCGTAAACCGTTTGGAAGCGAAAGGCGTCAAGGTAACCCCCGACCCAATGGGGCGCAATGAAAAAACAAATGAATGAGTGAATGAACGAGCTTGGCGGAAAGGAAGGGAGGGCCTGCAAGTCACATTGCAGTGATAATCAATCAATCGTGCACATGCCACTCACTCAACTGCAGCTTGGGGCGCCGCCTTGTGTCGGTGCCAGGGCGGGCGGCCGGGGGGGGGGGGGGGGGGGGGGGGGGGGGGGGGGGGGTAGTAATTGGTGTTCAATGGTACCTCACCTAACGGCCTACCACCTACACAAAAACACTCCGCCTTTAGTCCCGCAAATGGTGCCGCCCCAACTGGGGACCTTTACATCCATCCACCCACAGTATCGAGGAACCTTGGGTACCTAAGTGCCTACCTAACCTAAGGTACTTACCTAGGTATGTGTAGGTAATTTTTCTATTTCTATAACAACCTAACCCATGTGGTTAGGGCTCAACCTACTTTATGGGATATATTGGGAAAAAGTTAGGGCATGCAATCCTTCCATGTCTGGTCCCAGGTGGGTCAAAATGAAAGCTAAACAAATAATCGAGAGTGCCATATAACAGGGCGCAGCTGAAGCCGACTGTAACAACGTCTTCTTCGTCAGGCAGTTGCACCCAATTTCCTTTGATAGGTACCTAGGTAGGTAGGTACTGAGTGAAAGCCCGGCAAAGCTACCTAGGCGTCTTGCAGCCAAATCACCTTCCAAGACCAACCTTCAATTCCTTATCAACAACATTTCCATTGTGCCGATCCCCGATCTGTACCGGTAGATATACAAGGTACCAGGCAAGGTAGGTACCTAGGTATGATCGGCAACCATCCAGAACAGCTCATCGTCTAATTACTACTTTCTCCCGATGACAAGCAACCAACCGAAAAAGTCCGTGGGTATCTTCGATTATGACGATATTTTGCAAGTCGTGACGAGGTTTGCAAGCAGTGCAACCACCCTAGAGACCGGTCAGCCATAGACTATCGCTGAAACCATCAAAAGCTACTCCGTGCAATGGCGAAACCATGACAAACACAAAGCCTTCTAGGTATCGCTTCACCGTTGGCGGCCTCACTTAGACGGCATAGCGAGACGTTGCCAAGGAACTATATTCGTCACAAGTGGGGGATGAGGTGGCATGGGAGGAAGCATCCGTTACCTCACCCACCATAAGGGTTGCAACCATCAGATGGCAGGGGCGTTACTGAGACAGATAATTATTCCGTACCCATCCAATGTGCCAGATCAGACGTTCCTTTTATTTTTGCGTTGTTATGGCTGCTTCATTCTAGACCTGACTAAGGTACCTGGGGTACCTAGGCTTGCTAGGTAGACTTTTAGCATACTAAATCCAAGCCAAACTCGCTAGACAAGCTCGTTTGGTCGGCCGCTCACCCCTAACCACATCATAAAGTTGGCTTTGCAGCCCCCCTAGACATTTTTACTTTTCACTTGGCTCTCAAAAAAGGGGCCTTGACTGTGCACAACCAAACCCATAATCCCCATGACCATCCGATGCACCCAGACGTTGCTTTGTTTGAAACCATGAGACCCCTGGAACGCCAATGCAAAAAAATCATCTTCTCGTGGGCTATTGCCGCTTGCTGCCCAAATATTCTCTTTCAACCTGCTGCCAGGAAATTTCCATTTAATGCCCCTGAAGTCTTGACTACGATTTTCGAATGGGGCGGCGCGGTGCTTTTGAGCGAAGCGACTTTGACTTCATCAACCTTGGCTTACACGTATGTGCGAGACAGGTTGCGGAGGTACCAGTCGACCAATTTCCTGCCGACCTTGGCCTCCGAGATGTGAATCAGGTCCTGAGTTTTGTTAGCATTAAACTTTCAGGCATTAATTGGCCAGATCAGTCAAGATGGATCTAAAACTTACACCTTGCATGGCATAGTCGAGGTCGCTCACGTTGACCAACTCGCCATCGAGAAGGCCATTGTCAGCCCAGCGCAACTGCTTGGTGCGCTGCTTGTTGACAAGGAGCCAGGATCGGAGCTCCTCAGGCTTGACAGACAGGAAACCAGCGAGCTTCTTAAGGTCCATGGTTGTATACAGCCTGAGGTAGGACTTGACAGTCGGGCTCCACATGTTGGTCTTGACTTCGTCCATGAAAACGGACAGATGGTGCTCAATGGGATCCACGTTGGCCTCTGGGTTGTCAAAGTCCGGAGGAACGGGCGAGATGAACTTGGGGCACGCCGTCCTGAAGAGCTCCTCGAAGACGGGAAGAGACTCAGGGCCACCCCTCTGCAGCTTCAGGAGCTGGTCACCAAACTTCTCACGCAGAGCAGTGTGGATAGTGTCGTCAAGACGAGTGGGGTGGAAAGCCACACAGATGGCAATGAGGGCCAACATCTGGTCGTTCTTCTTGGTGATCGAGTCGTACTGAGCGTTCTTCTGGAAGTTCTTGGTACGCGAGACGTAGACCAGGATGTGGCTGAACATGCGGATGGCATCGGCATAGCGACGGACCATCATGTAGGAGAAACCGACATAGTAGTAGGTTGTGAAGTGCGCGGCCATGACGCGGGCAAACATGGCCTTCTTGTTCAGCTCGATATCATCAAGCGTCCTCAGGGCAAGGCTGAAGTCACCGAGCAGACAGTGCACACGGAGAAGACCGATGATGGAGAAGTATCCCAGCATCCTGTACAAACTCCTGCTGCCGTAGTCACCCGCGACAGCCATGGGGTCCTCATTCCGCTTCATTGCTTGCAGTTGCTCAAGGATCTGGGAGCGCTGAATGAGCGAGTAGAGCACGTTCAGGACACTGTAGCAGCCCCAAGTGTTGGGGTTCTCCCGCAGTATTTGTGCCTCCTCCTCGTTGTTGGCCTGCCTCGCGATGCGCATCCTGTACGAGGAGAACGAGTTGAACTGGTAGATGAACTCGTCGATGACATCCCAGGCCCAGTAGTACTATATTGGCAGGCAAGTAAAAAAAGGTCAACACGAATTCGATCGAGATATTTATCGGGAACAAATACATGAGGAAAACTAACAGAAGGGGGCTCCAGGTCAACTGGTCCATCCGAGTTCAGGATGAAGTGAAATAAGCTGCAGTACTGGTCGTAGCTCTGGAACTTGACTTCGAGGGGTGCGGAAAAGTCAAGGGGCTGCGCTGCGGCGACAAGCCGGGACTGAATGTCGTCGGTCTGCTGTGCCAACACCATATCGGGGTCATCCATACCCTCCTCGTACTGAACCTGCTCTCGGTAGTCGGCGACGAGGGCCTCCTCCTCAACATCGCTGTCATCGGCCAGGCCGCGGGGGCCACCGTTTTGGTATCCGCTCATGGTTGGTGGATTTTGTGGTCGAGGAATAAAAGGAACGGACAATACGAAAAGAAAAAAAAAATCAAAGATCTCTCAACGAAATACCGAAACCCAGTCTCCGACGGGTAGCAGGTTGCGCGGATAGCGAACTTGCGCGGGGGGATTGTCTCCGGGAGGTAGGTTCTATTCAAATCAATCGGCCTCCGGGAGCCAAGCGAGGGTGGTTTTTCGTTTGGTGCTTCGCGACCGCCAGGTAGGGCTTCAAAGTCACGGCCGCTTCTGACCAGAATTTTCCTGCCCCTCCAAAAAATTGTGCCCCAGTTTTTCTTTCAATGTGGGGCATTCAGCAGCGACACCAGGAAGGCGGGGCATTTTTCCCTCTTCGTTACTCGAGAACAAGTTTGCGCTGTTGCAGTTGAGGTCAAAGGGTAGGGTTTTTTTTTCTATCTCTCTCTCTCTCTATGCCTTTTGTTTTCTAATTTAGCTGGTGCCCCGGCTGGACTCCAGTTTTTATTCAGATGGAGTATAACTCATAGGCTGGCAAGTTTGAAAAAAGTGTTCCTTAAACTGCATGTGTTAAAAGCAGACAAATAGCTTGCTTCGCTTTTGACGCCCCAAGCTTAGTAGTGACTCAAACGTGCATCATTCTGATTTGCACACCATTTACACACAGTTTCCACTTAAAAGTCGAGTCTTGGATTTACGTTCTATTTGCTACATATTGGGCTGCCATCCATCGCAGATACAGCTTGGCATCTGCCGACTGCAATCTCCCAGTAACTGATCCTAAATTAATTGCCTACGTACCTACATAAGTTTCAAGAGACCGGCATCTTTTATTTCAACATAAAAAACAAATAAAGGCCGAAAGAGAGAAATCCAAATAGGAAGAAGAAAAAAAGAGATGCCGGTAGTAAGCCCAGAAAAGCTGGCACAGCTCCAGCAACATGCTGACAACGTCCGGAATATCTGTATTCTGGCGCATGTGGTAAGTATCAAAGTACCCTCAAGTTCTAGCCCTAATTAAAATGCCTAAACCAAGGAACTGGAACGAAGAAAAACAGACTACTGATACGGCATCATAGGACCATGGCAAAACTTCATTAACAGATGCCTTGTTGGCGACAAATGGCATTATTTCACCAAAGCTGGCCGGCAAGATCAGGTATATGGACTCTCGTCCTGATGAACAAGCCAGGGGCATCACCATGGAATCATCCGCAATATCTTTACTTTTCTCCATGCTGCGGAGATCGAGCCCAGATGCAGCTCCTGTGGCTGCAGACTATCTCATCAACCTTATTGATTCTCCTGGTCATATCGATTTCAGCAGTGAAGTATCGACTGCCTCACGCTTATGCGATGGTGCTGTGGTCTTGGTCGATGCCGTAGAGGGTGTTTGTAGCCAAACGGTTACAGTTCTTCGCCAAACATGGACCGAAAAGCTCAAGCCGCTGCTTGTCATCAACAAGATCGACCGCCTAGTCACCGAACTCAAAATGTCACCTTCGGAAGCCAACGTTCACCTCTCAAAGATTCTGGAGCAGGTCAACGCTGTTCTTGGTAGCTTTTTCCAAGGCGAGAGGATGGAGGAGGATCTTAACTGGAGAGAGAGGATCGAGGAGCGCGTCGCCGCCACCGCAGCCAGGGAAGCACAAGCAGCAGGTCAGCAAGATGACGAGGCCGGCGAGTTGAGCTTCCAAGAAAAGGATGACGAGGATCTTTACTTTGCACCAGAGAAGAACAATGTCATTTTTGCCAGCGCCATCGACGGTTGGGCATTTACCGTTCGTCAGTTCGCCGGCTTATACGAGAAGAAACTGGGCATAAAACGCAGCGTTATGGAAAAGGTCCTTTGGGGAAATTTCTACTTGGACCCCAAAAGCAAGAAAGTACTCGGACCAAAGCATTTGAAAGGGCGGGCACTGAAGCCCATGTTTGTACAGCTAGTGCTCGAGCCCATCTGGACTGTTTACGCCGCAACCATGGGGAAGGAGTACAATGGCCACAGTGACGCAGCTCTGCTGGAGAAGATCACCAAGTCGCTCAACATCAATGTCCCAGCGCATATCCTCCGCGCAAGGGATCCTCGGTTATTACTAACCACTGTTTTCGCCTCTTGGCTCCCACTATCTGTGGCTCTCCTAGTATCGGTTGTCGAATCACTTCCATCACCAAAGGCCGCACAGGCAGAGCGTTTGCCTGAACTCTTACGATCGTGCCCGGGCCCTGATTCTATTGATTCCAAGATCCGAGACGCAATGGTGCAATTCAAATCATCTGGTGATGACCCTGTTGTAGCCTATGTCAGCAAGATGGTATCAGTTCCAGCCAGCGATTTACCCGAGAATAAACGAAGAAACGGTCCTCTCAGCCCCGAAGAGGCACGGGAACTGGCCAGGAAAAAGCGTGCCGAGGCCGCGAAGGCCCAGGCCGGTGCCAGTAACGGTATCGACGACCTTACTTCTGCCATCGGCTCAGCAAGCCTGGATGACGACCCAATAACTCCCGCCGAACCCGAGGCAGAAGCCGAGCCAGAGCACCTGATTGGCTTTGCACGCATATATTCAGGCAGTCTATCAGTCGGCGATAGCGTCTACGTTCTTCCCCCAAAGTTTTCTCCCGCCACACCCAACGCTGACCCAAAGCCGCAGAAGGTCACCGTCGAGGCTCTTTACATGCTAATGGGCCGCAGTCTGGAGAGCCTTATCACTGTGCCCGCTGGCGTCGTGTTTGGTATCAAGGGTCTCGAGGGTTCGGGAATTCTCAAATCCGGAACTCTCTGCAGCCAACTAGAAGGGGCCGTCAACCTGGCAGGCGTAGGGAGCGCGGTCGGTCGACCAATAGTCCGAGTCGCGCTTGAACCTGAGAACCCCGCAGATCTTGACAAGATGATTGCAGGTCTGAAGCTCTTGGTGCAAAGTGATCCATGTGCCGAGTACGAGCAGTTTGCAAGTGGAGAACACGTCCTCCTGACCGCCGGTGAGCTGCACCTTGAACGCTGCCTCACTGATCTTCGCGAACGCTTCGCCCGATGTGAGATCCAGGCTGGTGCGCCCATCGTGCCCTACCGAGAAACCATTGTCAAAGCCGAGGAGATGCGGCCACCGGCCAACAAGGAACTTGGGCGAGGTTCGGTCGTTGCAGTCAGCAGCTCCAAGCAAGCGACGATCAGACTAAAGGTCAGCCCGTTGCCAAAGGATGTCACCGACTTCCTGCTCAAGCAGACTGCTGCCATCAAGCAACTATCCTCCGACCCTGCCAGCAATAACGATGCTGCGTCCGAGGACAAGGTTGAGGAATCCCAGGCAGATGAAGCTTTTGCGGGTCTTGAGGAGGCAAAGATCTTGAGCCCAGAGGATTTCAAATCACAACTTAAGGAGAAGCTGGAATCCGGCAAGGGGCGTGAGGCTTGGAAATCGGCTGCAGAGCGCATCGTATCTTTCGGGCCGCGGAGGACTGGGCCAAATATTCTTGTGGACGGCACAGCAAACGGCATACTGCCAAGAGTCTTTGGAGATGATGCAGACAAGGCCGATGCCCCGTCCGCAGATGAGCGTCTCAAGGCGAGCCACCTCTCTGACAAGATCGCATACGGCTTCCAGCTTGCCATGGCTCAAGGGCCCTTATGCCACGAGCCAGTCCAGGGAGTGGCCGTTGTTATTGAAGACGTCGAGCTTGCCGACACTGCACAAGATTCGTCGGCTCGTGACGCCATAGGTCGTCTCACTGGTGAGGTCATCAAGGCTGTGCAGCAAGGCATACACAAGGGTTTCCTAGACTGGTCACCTCGTCTGATGCTGGCCATGTATTCCTGCGAGATTCAAGCAAGTAGTAAGTATTCAAAGAACCCAAAATGAAAAATTCCCAGCACCTCCTTACGGGCGGTTTCCCCAAAAGAAATGTTGCCGCAAATACTGACAAGAACCACCACACACACACACACACACACACACAGCCGAGGTCCTAGGTCGCGTTTACGACGTCCTGACCCGCCGACGCGGCAACGTCCTCTCCGAGGCCATGAAAGAGGGTACGCCCTTCTTCACCATCCAGTCCCTCCTCCCCGCCGCCGAGTCGTTTGGCTTCGCCGACGAGATGCGCAAGCGCACTTCGGGCGCCGCCCAGCCCCAGCTCATCTTTACGGGCTTCGAGATCCTCGACGAGGACCCCTTCTGGGTGCCCTTCACCGAAGACGATCTCGAGGACCTGGGAGAGTACGGCGACCGCGAGAACGTGGCCAAGCGATACATGGACGGCGTCAGGAGGCGCAAGGGTCTGCTCGTGGAGGGAAGGAACGTTGCCAGGGATGCCGAGAAGCAGAAGAATATGAAGAGGTAGTTTTGTGCCTTTGTGTTTAGGGGGCTGTGGGGCGGGTTAGTAGAGTGAGCCCGTTGGGCGGCCACTCGTCCCTTCGGAATAGAATGCTCGCGTGCGGATGGTATGACGATCAAGGTACCAGTTGGTATATCTCGTTTTCAGATCATTATGTCTACGTGTTAAGCTAGACAAGCCAGACTTGTGAAGGGATCTAAGCTCTGATGAACACCAGTGTACACCCAGAGTGCTAGCTCTAAATAACACATTATGTCACTCCTCAAAAGAATTACCACAAACCTTTCGCATCTATCAAGACGGTAGAAGGTATACTTTAGACTAGATTTAAACTGATTGTCAAATTTCTGCTTGGTCTATTGGGTGGTGAGGCCTTGCCCCCATTAAAGATGCCCCTCTGGGCTTCGTCAAAACCACGGAGCCAACTGTGACAGCCCGCGCAATAAAGTGCCTGTGAATAAGTCCTGGAAACATGCATGCTTTTCGTTTGATCCATTTCTCTGTAGAAATAAATCCAACCCTGAAAATTCACTCGTTAACATGTAGAAATGCGGGCCAAAATTCGGAGAAACAAAAAAAAAAAAAAAAAAAACAAAAAAATAGAAGACGACTATGTACAGCCGAAACGCCCAGTCAAAACCCCTTTTCACGTCCAGTCACAAATATCTGGAAAATTTGCGTTCCACAGCCACACACAAAAACAAAAATAAAAAAAGAGACATACGCATGCTCAAGCGGGTACTTGGAACATGGCGCAGAGATGCGAGAGACACTCGGTGATGAAGTGTCATGTCACGGAAAGAAAGACGAATCAAGTGGAGCGTTTTGATGGAGGACGCCAGGCAGCGGTTGATAACTCAAGCAGCGAAGCGTGCCAACTCGCCGAGTCTGGAGTCATAGCGGGACCGAGGTAGACGGCATAAAAATGAGTATCCAGCATTGCCGGCAACGTTGGGTCTGGAAAGTGCTAGTGTCGGTAGGGCTGGATGACAGTGAGAGAGAAGTCTTGGAGCCACACTGCATCGAGAACGAGAAAAAGGGCAGCAGCTGCTAGGAATATCCAAGCATGACCCAGTGTGTCACAGACATTTTTGTGCGCGAAGATGTTGGGATCCTTAAAGCAGTAGGCCGGGAACCTGTGTTTGGTATGGTACAGTGACTTTTGGAATTTCAGTAGCATCGTAACGGCGTTCAGGCTTCGTATAAAAGGGTCATCCTCTTCATGTTGAAAACCCGCGCTGATGTCCAGTGGACGCCTAGAGCCTGTGCTTCTAGGATGCAATAGGGCGACCACTACCCTTGGCCTTCTTTACGGTCGTCCAGCCGTCCTCATCAGGGGTAGAGTCTGGTCCTGCAGTGACAGGAGTTCCAGGCTGCGACTGTTGCCCTCCGTTGGCACGCGGCGGCCTCGGCCCATCGTTTCGGCCACCTCGAGGGCCGCCGCCTCCCCGGCGGGGACCACTGGTTGCACCCCTTCCGCCCCTTTGCTCGCTCGAAGCCGACCTCCAGTTACCACTCTCAGTAGCCCTAGACTTGGGAACAGGAGCCTGCTCACGTGTCCGCACAGATAACTTTTGCTCTGTGGGAGTAGCAGCTTCGGCTGGCTGCTCTGGTTTCGCCTCCTTTGCCTCCTTTGCCTCTGTTGCTTCTTCAACCTTCTGTGCATCGCCGTTTTGCTCGGCGGCCTTTGCATCTTCCTCCGCCTTCTTGTCGGCAGCCTCCTTAGCGAGACGGCGCTCTTCTTTAGCCTTCTCCTCCGCCTCCTTCTTCTCCTGCAACGCGGCAAGGCGCTTCTCCTCGATTTCCCGCTCCTTGGCAGCGGTGTCGATGGGACGAGCGGCACCAAAAGGACTGGCCTTGGAGTCGCTGCCTGTCAAAGCCGGCGAAGTGACATCGGGTGCCTCGGAAATCGTCCGCTTGATCAGGTTAAGCTTAGGACGACCGCCGGGGGCAGGTGCTGCGGCTGCGGGGGCTGGCGAAGGGGGAGCCTCGCTGCCACTGCGCGACTGAGCGGGGGACTTTGTGGGCTGATCGGGACGCATGCTGCTTCTCCACTGCATATCCTTCTCGGCAGCTGTAGGAGCCCTCTCAGGAGCGGGACGGTCGGCAAACTCACGACGAGGTGGGCGAGACCCATCCTGGCGACCTTCGCCCCAAGTAGCAGCGGAAGATCTGCGGTCCTCACGGTTGGACGAGTCTCCGCCCTCAAAGGGAGGTCTGCTGCCCTCTCGCGAAGAGTTTTGACGGGCAGTGTCCGGGCGAGGGGACAGCGGGCCCTTGCGGGACCAATCACTGAAGTCACGGACCTTGCCGTCATCAACCAACTCCCGAGGTGCTCGGCGGTCATTGAACTCCCGGCGCTCGTTGTTGAATTCGCGGCGTTCTCCAAATTCGCTCGGCCCACGACGGTCGTTGCGGGGCATATCTGCCAAAGGTCCCTTGCGTGGCTGTGACCAGTCCAGCTCCCTGGCCTCACTACGGCCCTCGCTGTTCTTGGCTGTTTTTTTGTGGGACGATAGTCAGTAAGCTATCTTCTAAAATGTCTGCCCGCAGGACGGAGTTCAACTCACGAGGATCGGCAATGCGAACACGAATCACACGGCCTTGGAAAGAGTCGCCATCAAAGTTCAAGGCCTTCTGGAGCCCTTCTGCGGTAGCGAACTCGGCGTACCCAAAGCCCTTGGGCCTCTGCTGCTCGCGGTCCTCCACGATGCGGACGCTGACGACTTCACATGCGGCAAAGAAATCCGTCACGGTCTCGTTGGTTGCGTCATATGAGAGATTGCCCAAGTGAGCAGTGTAGGGCGGCTTGTCGGGAATCCGCTGCGGGAAGGAATCGCGCTCCCTGGGTGCATACGGCACTACAGCTATCATCAGTACATGTGCGACAGGATCGTTTTCGATTACGATGCGTTGGTGAAGATTTCAACGTACTTCTGTCGGATGAGCCATAGCCGCCACCGCCGTAGCCACTATTTCCACGTCGGTCGGATGGGGGAAGAGGTTGAGTTCCTAGTAGAGTAGCGTGTGAGTTTAAGCACTTTGACATATGATGGCAAGTGGGAGGTAATGAGCCAACATCACGCAAGCGCGCAAAAACGTACCATATGTATCCTCGACTTCATCAGCCCACGATCCTCCACCAAAAGCTAATCGCATAGAATGGTAAGTACATGTCGTATGCGCAAGGCCCGATTTATATTTTGCCAAAGGCCCCAGGCCAGTCGGCGGGTGCTGCTACTCACCTGAGTCCGTCATGAATTCCCCGAGGGAAAACTTCTGGACCTCCTTCTTTTTGGGAGCTAAAGGAAAGATATATCAGCGACAAGGTCGAAAAATTTGTGGGTTGCCTGTGCATCATAGGCAAATGATGCAGTAGTAGCGGAAAATGGAAAGGACGAACCCATGATTGCGGTTGGTGGGTTATGCCACGCGCAACGATTTCAATATCGTAGCGCGTAGACGAGTATAGAGGGCCGGCTACAGAGTCGGCGCTCTTTGGTGGGGAGGGATATTTGGTCGATGTTTCGATGTCGATTATTAGTTACCGATTGAGGCCTTGTCCTTCGCAATCAAGAGATGCGATGGACTTGTCGTCGCAAGGGTTGGCAAGTACTGGTTGTGCCTCGATCACGGGTCGAGGGTCTGTAGAAATGGACTTCTCGGGGTCCTTTTTTGGTGGGTTTGGGATCGAGGTATGGAAGTGGGAGGAAAAAATTCAAGAGGCCTTCTCATTTCAAGTTTGAAGTGTGCGGGCGGGCGGGCAATTTTTCGATTTTTTGGACAAAAAGTAAGGAACCACCCGGCAGAATCTGCTTGATGATTGGTGGCCAGCACTATCCCATGCACCCGAAAAAAGTTTAGCGCATCGTACTTTAGTACACTGGGAGAAACATCCACTTACGATTCAACATCCTCGAACCGAATGTGAACGTGACGGAGCAGGGGCCAGCAACTAAGGCTCTGTTTTTTTTTTCACTCCCTGCTACCAGCCTGTCTACCTACCTACCTTACCTTGCCTTACTTGCTAAATCTGACCACCTATTAATACTAATAGTTCTATATTTATTTGACCTGGCCGATTTAAAAAAAAATTTATTGTCCTGTCTCTATTCTTGAATCATGCAATAGAACGGTTATACACCAGGAATACCTTGAGTGCTCATCGAAAATCCATGGCAAACTTTTAGTCTGATTCACACGTTTGACGTGCATAACTTCGCAGTTCCTGTCAAGCAGTCGAGACTTTATCCAGCCTCTTTTTTCTCTCTATTTTCTATCCAATTTTTTTTTTTAAGACAAAAAATAATATTCATTTGAAACCTGTCCATAAGAAAACCTTCAAGGATGCCTGATGTCGAGCCTGGTCAGACGCCGCCTCAATTGCCACCACAACCTCGACAGCGGCAGGCTGAAGTCAAGTCACGGACAAACTTCCTGCCCGCAGAAGTCTTTCAAGCACTGAGCTTTGGAGCTTTGACAGGTATGTTGTCACACGGAAGACCCTCTCCGTAAAGGGCTGCGAGGCTCACGCATCACATGACTGACCTGGGACAAATGCAGGAACTGCCGGTGCGCTTGGTGGAGCTATCATTGCCGTATCACGTCACCGCCCAGCCTTGATATCTGCCGTACTAGGAGGAGCTTACTGGTTTACTGCAGGCTCTGTGTTCAATGGTCAGTGTGTTGTATACCCGTCGTTGACGAAACTGATTGAACCCATAAAGAGACACGTATTTTGTCTGACATTTCTTTTTCTCAAGGTTCGAGATCAGCGATAACTGCAGCGTATGGAACACGGGACCTGAGCGGGAAGGAGAAGATTGTCATCAGTGGTGCCGCTGGCGCATTTGCTGGCACGGCGCAAGGAGCACTGGGTAAGCTCCTCAAAAACCAAAATGATGCTGTTGTTGAAAAAGTGTCAAACTGACAATTCGTTGTAGCCACGGGTATACGCTCTAGTCCACCAGTAGCCTTAGCCTTGATGGTTCTCGGTGCAGGTGGTCAGGCTGTTTCAAACAAATGGGCTGCGCGAGAGCCGACACCAGCGTCAAAGCGAGACTGGTGGTTGTCTTCCAAATGGAGTCCTCTCACTCCCCTAACTGACCAGGAGTATGAGAACATGCTCCAGGAAAAGATACTAAAGCTAGATGCAGAAATCGCCATGGTAGACGATAATATTGCTGTCTTGCGAGAAAAGCAAAAGTCAACTGAAAACCCGAAATAGGCATACTTGGTATCTGTACAACTATAATATTACTGTACTCTATTGTATATTATGTGTATGTCAATGTGAGCGTGAATTAGTGTGTGCGCCAGGCTGGTTTTGCTACCTTGATTATTGCTAGGTACCCACATAGCTGTAGGTAGATACTATAGACTAGAATAGACTAGACTAGACAGACTATTCGACTACGGAGTACGGGCCTTGGTTGCCGTAGGTAGTCTGTTTGGCTTTTGATTCGACAGATTTCTCCAATTCTAGACCAGGTACGTGTGCTATTTTCTTCTTTTTCTTCTTCTGAGTCAGGCTCCTCCTGCTTGTACAAAGTAAATCTAAACAAATTCTTATGCTGTACAATGTGCTGCATGAAAGTCTCGACAAATCTCCGTGAGCCGCCATCCCAAGATTAAACATTGCGCAAAAATGGGACGTGTGTGGTTGCTCATGACATTTTGCTTCTGTAAGCCGACTTAAATCAACAAACTCCCACGTTGGATTGGATGTGATGATGAGTTGAAAAGGCAACCAGCCCCAGAAACCCCGATTGGCCCGTGCATAATCAACCGAGCTAGGTCTACTTTATACTTTGTAGTAGTTGGTTCAACGCACACGCCTGCCCCACTGATGATGAGCGGACAACTCACGGTGCTCCCGGACAACCGTTGTTTAATAGGTAGGTAGGTAGGTACCTTAGGTACCTACATGCCCGCTCATCAGGCAATTATCATAAGATGAACAATAATGGATGACGCAGTTTTTGTTGTGTTGAGAAGCCAATAATTATCGGTCGAGTTTCGATATCACCATTTACGGACTTCTTTACTGATGGACTAGTCCTCGATGTGTTGTGACCAGCTTTTGTCAGAACATTTTCCTTTGTGTCTTTTTTTTTTTCTTTCTTTTTTTCCCCCCTCAATCGAGTGATCCAACTCCTAAATCTCGAGCGCGGAGCTAGAATATCTACTATTACGTAGATAGGTACGCTGGGACAGAGCTGTCTGCTGGGGCTGGATGGAGTGCAGGGTGCATGCGATTCCTCATTGAAAAAAAAAAAAAAAAAAAAAAAAAAAAAAAAAAAAAAAAATTAACGGCGGGACCAGTCCGGTAATCAGCAAACGACTGGCTTCATGAACCACTGATGTTGGTCGACCTCAGATCCTTGCCAGCCTGTCCGACAACCCACTCAATTGTTTTAGGAAGAACCGGTCCAGTCAAACCCAACCCGGAAATCTATATTTCCCCATTGGTAAATTTGTCAACTGGACTCCTGTAGCATTGCGCGTAGTCTGACATAACCGCAGCTATTCATTGCTTCTTTAATTTTTTTTCCTAGTCTTGGAATTTACATTAAGTCTTTGTGTGTTTCCGATCGAGCAAATGGCCTTCCACTTCCGGTTGCGGGGCGAATGACGGCCGCGGGCGTGCCACTCCTCTTTGGCGCTCAAGGAGGCCAAGTAGCAGCAGCAAGCAGCAGCACACGACCAACCCCATACCTATCTACAAAGTACCTAATCAGTGCGCAGGAGGCCCCTCGTACTTTTTGGCGCAGTCGCGCATACACCTGGACTCGATATCTAATGCTTCCAGCTCAACCGCCAGTCATCTAAACGTTGGGCCTGGCCCATTTGCATGCCTGAAAGGCCGTTATCGCGGCTACATTGGTGCCGTTGACATGGCTCTCCTCAACCCGACCTTCGTCTTCGGTGTCGCCGTCCTCGTCTACCTCTCGACCTTTGTCGTCTTCGCAGTCCTCCGCATCGTTACCGGCCTCTCTATTCAGCGCATCGGATACTTCTCGTTACGACGACTAGCCTACACCCCACGCGATGGCTTCAAGATCGAGATTCGGGGTCTCGGCCTCAACGTACATCGGCCTACATTTGCCCAGCCTACCTGGTTGAGCATTGTCATCAATGAACTAGTGGTCACAGTTGATATTCAGGAGCTGGAGGGCCCCAAGGCCGTGGATGCTGAGGCCAGTGAGGATGAAGAAGAGGACCATGCCGACCAAGGCTTAACACGGAATCAGGAGCCCAAGCCGGCGCCTAGTGTGAGAAATCGAAGTCCAAAGCCGGGGATTGTACGCCGTGCGACTGGTGGTCCACCGAGGAGCGAGTTATGGAAACACCTCATGAAACTCAAGGAGCGCATAAAGCGCCTGCATAGAAACATCAACTGGTTTCGCTTGGTGGACATAGTGGCTACCAACTCAAGCATCAACATAGTGGAGGTGGGGAATGTGCAGTTTGGAAGTTTGACCGTTGCCGTCGACACTAGGCGCAAGATGGTGGATCGTGCGCGCTTCTTCTTGCAGGCTCGGAGCCGGAAACAGCAAGAGAAGAACCAAGCCGAGTGGATCATGACTCTGCGCAGCGTCTTGTTCACGCCCGAGGGGAGGGAGTCGATGGAGATCTTGGACAATGCAACATTGAACATACACGGGTTCCTCTATGAGGCCCTCGATGGTCTCCGAGACGCAACCGTCGCGCTCAAGCTTGGACGGGTCCACTTGCCGTACGACGATCTGCAGCTGTGCGCCGAGCTCTTTAAGAAGTGTCGGGCTCGCGCAAGGAGTGCTGCCTCTGATCCCGAAGATGATGAGGGCTCCCTCGACGACGTCGTGCAGGAAATACAAGTCCCGGGAAGTACGGATCAAGAGCTGATGCAAACCGTATCTGACTCCAAGGAGTTCGTCAGTTCCCTGCTCAGGGGTATCAAGGAGGTCCAGTTCGCTGTTAGCTTCCTGGGTTTGACTAAGAAAATCGAATCAGTCAAAACAACCGGTGCCCCTGTGCAGCTCAATGCTGCTATGAAGGAGGTTGGAATAGATCTTCACCGTCTGGACCCCAAGTCTCCCGCCCACCGCATGTACTTCCCGTCCAAGGACATAGCGCACGAGGCCTTGGTGGCAGCCTTGTCCATATCCGTGGGTGTAGATGACGGTCATGAGAAGCCGCAACGCATCCTCTATATACCGATGGCCACGACAACCATCAGGACCACTCTGCCCTCAAAGACTGTCGAACTGACCGACCACGAGAGTGCTGAGCAAAGAAACGCCAATATCCTATTCGCAAACTCGATCGTAACGTCGCCCGCCGTCGATCTCGATCCTCGCCACCTGCCACTTCTTCTCGCCATGGTGCGACCCCGTTCTAGACGGCGGAGATCCGGAAGCCAGCAGCGTCACATACTCATCTCTAGGCTGTTACCAAAGGCCAACGTCAAGTTCACGATGCACGAGCCTGTGGTCAGGATCGCGCTGCCACCTGTCCAGAAGTCTGCAGATCCAGACGACTTTGACCTAATTATTTCCTCCATCTCCTCCATATCTCTTGACCTTGAATCGTTCCACTCGACGATGGAGGACTTGCACTATTCGCTGGCATCTTCCATGCGGTTGCAGACACATCACCTATACTATCAGACGTCCTCGGGTAGTCGATTTGATATCGTTCAGACGGAGTCGTTTGACCTCAAAATTCAGCTTGGGGCGTCACCCGACGTGCATGTTGTCGCAACCGGTAATTTGCAAACATTTGCAGTCAAGATGGTGCGGCCTGAAATCGCCGACGGTCTACGTCACATTGTGCGAAGTCTTCGGCACAGTGGTGTACACCCCGAGAAAGAGAAAGTGTCAGACGCCCAAAGACACCACAATTTTCTGCGTGCGATGCCTTCGTGGCTTTTGCATTTCAATATACAGGCGACAGATTTCAGCATAGAGATCGCGGGTGTAGATGAGGACATATCAAAACACACTCGGGGTGTAGCGTTGCAGCTGGAATCATGGTCTGCAGAGTACCGTGCTCAAAGGCTTGATAGCCTGCAGCGAAGACCAGCACGCCGCCGAGCCAGCAGCCGTAACAGCTTGATGCCCGAGGCAGATTTGCTCAGGACAGTTCCACTCTCCCCAAGAAAGAAGTTCCAAAACGATGGCGATGGCCGCCGTATTGCGGTTAACGTCAAGGGCCTGGAGGCTTTCATTGTGGAGTCTTCTGAAAGATGGGAGGTAGAACCGTTTGTCAACATACCCAGGTTTGAACTTGCATGCTCGACACTCAGTGACAACCAGGGACCAGTCTTTCATATCCATTCGCATGTACGAACGCTGCTTGTGCAGTACTCGCTTTATCGACACTAC
The DNA here is from genome assembly GCF_004355905.1 of Pyricularia grisea. Lineage (NCBI taxonomy): Eukaryota > Fungi > Ascomycota > Sordariomycetes > Magnaporthales > Pyriculariaceae > Pyricularia > Pyricularia grisea. The sequence goes on from NW_022156720.1 coordinate 1,491,044, forward strand.
TCGGTTGCTATTGCCATCACTGTACTGCGAAAGGCATTTATACGATCCAACCGACGCACAAGCCCGGCTGGTAATGGAAAAGAGGACACGCCCAAGATTCCAAACAGCGAGCTTTTAGCGCCACCAATGTCCCCTGATCATGGTGGGGGCATCAACACCGCTGCAAGCTCGGCGAAGGAGCTGGTGGCCATTGATGTCAAAGCTGCTCTAGTTCAAATCAAGGCGGATATGCCGGCCGATCCTCCGATTATGTTACAGCTTCATGGCTTGGAGGCAGGCCGCCACCGCTGGTCACCACCCTTCTTCCATTCCAAACTTATCAGGCTATATGCAGAAGCGCCTAGGATGCGAAAAGTCTGGGCAAGGGTCATCAGTATCAAGAATGGGCGTCTTGACTACCGCGAGTCGCGCAGGAAACTTGCCAGCGGAGGGTACAAGGAGGAGAAGTTGTATGATGCCGTGGCAGATGCTATTCGCTTTGCTGTTCCTCACGAACTCATCTTCAACAAGGTGACGGACAACTTCATAAACGTGTTCAAGTCTGCCCAACAGCTTCACCATCGTTTCAAGACCGGAACGAATGAGTATATTCTTCAGAAGGGACCGGAGGGACCCAAGGCCATTCCGAAGGTGTCGTTTCGTAGCAGGACTTTCTTGTTTGAACTTGAGGATGGTGCCTTTGAGTGGAAACTTGGCATGATATATCGTGCTGGGCGAATCGAGCAAGTACAGCGGTTAGCCCGCGAGGAAGCGTTCCAGGTCAAAGTAAAAAAGATACACGAAGAAGAGTCGAGGAAGGAGTCGAACAAGTTCCGAACCCGGTCTCTAATGGCTAGAGGCAGGTCCAAACGTGGGAGAACATCATGGGCTAGGACTCCAAGTGAGGATGGTCGCCCACGATCAAGCTCCGAGAGTCCAGGACGGGGCCGAGCACCCCGTTACGATCCTGACAGTGCAGCCCCGAATATGAGCGGGAGAGCTCAGGTGACCATCAGCGAGGCGAGACAACGGCTCAACGAACACAACGCTCACAGCTGGAAGAAGCGTATAGATCGCCAATTCGAAACGGCACGCAACAGCATGAAGCAGTTTAGAAGCCTCTTCTGGGGAGCCGACCATATGCCGGATGATGTGGATGACGACGAACATATCCTTGAAGTGCCCCAACGCCCAGCACTGATGTCGACACTGATACACGATCTTCACGTCACCATTGACAAACCCTCGTTTCCAATCCGCGATCTACCTGACTTTTTACACAATGTGGGCAAAGGCATGCCTCGGAATATGGAGTACTCGCTGCTCATTCCCATGAGTGTAGCGGTCGACATGGGAGAAGCTAAAGTGTCCCTGAGAGATTATCCTTTACCATTGCTGCATGTTCCAAGTCTGAAGGCGGGACAGTCTGCAAGACTCGCTGCCCTCTCGCTCAAAACCGATTTTGTCATAGCGGAGGAGTTCCATGGCCCCGAATCCACGCGAAGGATTAGAGTAGAGATAGTACCAGAAAAACCTGCATCACCCGGCAATGCAGATGGCGAAAGCGCGTTTGCGATCAATGTCCGACGGACAGTTGGCCCTGTCAAGTCATACTCGGACATTCGAGTCGACATCAACACGGCCCTACCAACAAGATTCACATGGGGCCCATGCTACCAACCGGCGGTTCAGGACATGATGATGGCCATAGAGTCCTTTACGAAGCCTCAACTGGATCCGTCGGAGCGAGTGGGATTCTGGGACAAGATAAGACTCAATCTACACTCTCGTGTCCGCGTCGCCTGGAAAGGGGATGGCGATGTTCACCTCGCACTCAAAGGCACCCGAGACCCCTACAAGGTCACTGGCGCTGGTGCTGGATTCCTAATGTGCTGGCGCAACGATGTTCGTTGGAACATCCACGAGGATGACGATGCCAAGCGCTTCATGACCGTTGACAGCGGCGAGTATGTCCTTGCCGTGCCAGACTATAGCAATATTGCCCGGGAAGCCGAACGTCTTAGTGGCGACCCGGGTGGAGTCTCGGCCGAAGACAATAAGCCTGGAGCAGTTTTCCAAAAGGTTATCATGAAGTTATCCGGAAGGGTCCAATGGCGTGCTGGCTTGGTGTTTGAGCGAGCCATCGAGCACGGCATGCGGAGCTTTGAGTTCAAACCCCATTACGATGTAGTTTTGAAGACGCCACAGAACGCAGTCTCGCTGGATGACAAGCCATACGATGCTTTCCACGGCTTCAGGAGCAACCACATCCATTTGTCTGTTGCTATTTGTGCACCAGCGGATCGGGAATGGACCACTTCAAACCCCGAACCCTCACGTAGCTACAACACTGTTCACTTGACACCGCGCTTCTTTACACACTTCTTCGCCTGGTGGTCACTCTTTGGCGGGCCAATGTCTTTGCCCATCCGCCAAGGCGCCCTGTGGCCAGGTCGTGAAAAGAACAGCAAAAAGTTTGGCCGACACTTGGCAACTATCAAGTACAACCTGCTCCTTGCCCCGCTCTTCCTCAGTCATATCTATAGACACAAGGACCCTGAGGATCCCTCGGAGGAAGCGATGCAGGCAACCGGTATCAAGGTCCGCTTTGACAGCTTCATGTTGGACTTGCACCAGAGAAGGGAAGAGTTCAACACCCTAGGCAGGGGGAACAAGGCAGAGCAGTCGAGGACGACGGGAATGAAGATACATGCTGGTCAACTGGATCTGGCCTCGGCCGACATCCGAGCTGTGTCGGCCAATATGCGTGCCGCTACTGCAGAGTCAACCAAGAGCAGCTCGATTCCGGGATTCGATCACGGAGATGATGAGAACGATCTCTCACGCTTTACTATACCAGACAATGACTTTAGCTGGATCGACATGGATGATTTTGTGGAGCTTGATTCTCTGGTTCCCTCCGAAGGAACACCGGAGACGCAGATACTCCCTCTGGTGTTTGCCCCGAGAATTACCTACTTCAGACAGACGGACATTGGGGGCGTCATCGCGGGAGACGTTTCGAGGAGCAGCCCCTTTGGTGACGAGCCAACTCACTTCTGCATCATGAGTCAAGACGACGATCCGCGTAGGGTACAGACACAGTTGATTCGCAAGCGTCTGTCGCAGATAAAGGAACAGATTGAGAACGGCACTCGGACTCTGGGCGAACTCGAGCTCAGACTGATAAAGACCAATCATCAAGATGCCGATCTGGCATCTGACCGCGACAGGCTTACAAAACATAGCAGCGTGCTCCAGGAGAAGCAAAATTTTTTGGAGAACATGCTAAAGCAAATGATACACCAGGGTCCGGGCGATGATATCAAAAAGCTGAATGAGAAGACGGAGACGTCGATATCTATACCGCTCTCAGAAGGCTCAATCACCTTGCCTTCGGGTGCTGAGTTTGCCAGCGACTTCAAGAACAGGTTCGTGGTACACAACATGCAGTTGAAGTGGAACAACCTCCTCCGCAACATCATTTTGCGCTATAGTCACCAGGTCAGCCAGCGGCGTGGGTTCGTGTACTATCTCTCGCGGCCGGCGATCAAGTTCATATTGGACATCGTTGAAGAGCAGGCCAAGGTCAAGAACTCAAAGCCTACGAACAGTACTTCGACCCCGGCACCCTCTGGCGTCACTGTATCGCCAGATCCGTCTGCTTCGGACAAGGAGAACGGCACAGATATTGAGGACAAGATCAAGAAAATCTTGCAGGAGGGTAAAAAGTTTGTCAATGCCGACGACAAATCCAGCACGAACAAGTCTGAATCCGGGGAGGCCGCGTGTGGCCCGTCGATCGGAGATTTGTCTGGCAACATTGCGGACGGCTTCGTACCACAGTACAGTTATCATGTGCGGCTCATTGCTCCGCAGATTCAGCTCCAGAGCGACAAAAACACCAAGAACGTGGTGCTCATCACGGCAAAGGGAATGGAGCTCAAGGTGGTTGAGGTACTTGACAAGGAACGCATATACGACACGGTCAGTGGGCTTGTTCAACGCCGGTTCTTGGTCAACATGGACAATACGCAATTCTTTGTCACGGACCAAAAGTGGTTCGCCCAACAGCTTCTGTCTCTACACTCTGGCAGTACATACGGTACACCAAACGGATCACCGTGGCCACCCTGGGTCCCGATGGAGGTCATGTTCGATTTCCAAACGGCCCCGTTCGGCTTTAAGCGGGTCGTCCAAAGGACGTCGGCCATGCTGCGCTACGACAAGTACAACACGCTGAGGCTCAAGTACAACGATGAGGTCAATACCACCGGCGACGAAGACGTCAGTACAAAGTCGTCTCACGAAGCTGCCGAGAACCAGATGGACAACCTGTGGGTCGAGTTTCCGCAGGCTTTCGCCGTATGCGACTCGACGCAATACTTTGCCATCTACAAGATAGTCAACGACCTGCTCTTGTACAGCGAACCGTCTGAGAAGCACCGCAACGAGCGTCTTGAAAAGATCATGTTGGCCTCGGATTTCAGTGATCTGCGCGGGGCGCCTGAGATGGTGGTCAAGCTCCAAGAACGCATCAGACAGATGCACGACATCAAGACGCACTTCCAGGTTCATTCCAAATATCTCGACAAGAAGAGCTGGCAGGATAGAATATCTCTTGAGAGAGATCTTGCCACAGCCGAAGACGAGCTTTTCTTCACCATGAAAGCCATCACCACGGCTCAGAGCAAATACGACACGGCAAGCCAGAACAACGCGCTGCTCAAATGGAGCATCTCGGTCAAGGAGGTCGTATGGCTCCTGGTGCAGAACGACAACCAGCCGATGGCGGAGCTGCAACTGAAGGATCTGGAGTACGATCGGACAGACAACTCGGACGGCTCGCACGTCAACCTGGTACAGGTTGGCAAGGTCGTGGGTCTGAACCTCATGAACAGGGCCACCTATGGTGTATTGATTGCTCCCTATGTCGACGAGCGTAGCCCGGCGGACAACAGCCAGCCCATGATTCAAGTGCATTGGAACATGCTCGAAGCCATCGCTGGAATACCTGTCATGGAGCATTTTGAACTCAATGTGTCACCCGTCAAGGTCCAGCTCGAACAAGAGGTCGGTGTAAAACTGTTTGAATACATCTTCCCTAAGGACGACCCCAGTGTCAAGCAGGACCTTAGCAAAGGCGGGTTGGATAGAGATGCGGAGGATGACTCCCTGAGTGGCTCAACTGGCCGTCTGGGAGACAAGGACTCCTCGGCCTTCAGCACGCGGCCTGGCTCGCTGGAGCTGAGACTACATCCCACGCTCAACTCGGACACCAAATCGGCATCCTCCAAGTCCAAGGCGCATAGTTTGCATTCGGGCGAGGCGGGTCACACGTTCAGGCTCTTCCGTTCCTCTGCCACGGGGGCTACGACGCGCACACTGAGCAAGAAGCCGTCGGTTGAGTCTTTACCCCGGCCAGGTATTGGCAGAACCTCAACTGGCTTCTCGACGGCGAAGGAATCCCTCAACAGCGACTCCAAGAAATCCTCGCGGTTTGCGTTGCGAGGCAAACCGAACTCCAATGATGACAAGGGGGATAAGCTTTCCGATGATCTTACCAAGATGATGACACGCGCGAGCAACTACATGACGTTTGCCCACATCAAGATGTCGTCGGTGGTACTCTGTCTCAGCTACAAGGGTATGGGAAAGCGCAACATTGAGGACGTTCACGACTTTGTCTTCCGCCTGCCGGCAATGGAGTACCGCAACAAGACATGGTCGAATCTTGACCTGGCACTGGCCCTGAAGAGTCGCGTCATCAAGGCGCTGATTTCTCATACGGGCGCCATCATTGGGAACAAATTCACTCGGCATCGACGAAGCGACGGCCAACCGTCGCAGGTGCGAGCGCTCGCTACGAGCTCGGCGCTGCTAGCATCTCCGGCCATGTCCGAGTCTCGCGATGACAGTGACTCATCATCTCTGTTTGGCAACTCGCATGGTGGCGACTCTCAGTCTCGCCCACAGTCGATGCAAAGCTCCGAGTCATCATCGTTCCACGGCATCAAGGGGCCCAGCCGAAGCTCGAGCGTGACGTCTGCCCGATCGGGCCGGAGCAACACCCTCGCCGTGGCCACGCGCAGCAATGTGCCGACCTTCCTGATGATGACGCCCCCGACGCCTCAGGATTCCAATTTGTCCGCGCAAACCGTCCAACCCAGCGACCCCGAAAAGCTGCGCCCGCGGTCGAGGAGCAGAACGAACGGGACGAGCGACTCGAGCGAAAGGGCCGAGCGGAGAAGATCTGGTCTCGGCGGCTTCAAGAACAAGCTCAGCGCGCTGACGTCGAAGCTGAAGGAGAGGGAGCCTTCGGAACAGAGGAGTGAAAAGAGCGGCGTTGACGGTGATGATGACGATGATAGGGACTAGTCAGCCTCGAGTCTATCATCGTGGTAACTCAACACTAGGCGCTCCTATATCCTACTTTTTTTTTAATTGTTTTTCTTTGTTTTTTGTCTCTGTTTTTACTGTTTGCCATATCATCTGCATGTAACATTTCTTTTCTGTCTTTTTGTTTTTCTATTGTTAGAGTGGGGGTTTTAAAAGGCTAGGACTGCGGTATAAATGCATACTGCGGACAAGACTACAGCATATGGGTTGGTATCTCTATAGGGAGTTGGGAGGGAGGGAGGGATAAGCGGGTGATAAGCATAGGGGGTGGTTTACAACTGATTTCTTTTTTCCTAGACAAAGAAACGGCGGGCTGGCCAGTTGCACAGAGTATGGCCTGTGGCTTGGGATAGACCACATATATACAGATTATAATTGTTTGTTGTTTTTTGTCTCTCCTTTTTTCTTCATCTCTTGTCTTCTCCCGAGTGGTACTTACTTATATCATCTCTCCACTGCACACTAGCGGCTCATTAAAGGCAGACCTGCGTGTTGATAACACACCGACGAGAGACCAAAAATAAAATCCAAGGCGTTCCATATCATCTATTTCTCTAAAGTCTAGACTAGTTCTAGATCCAACTCTATTTTCTTGAATGTCTTTCCATATACAAAAGCCTATTCGGTTCTAATTTTCTCAACCAGGAGTACGCACTTCTGCCACGCTATATTTACCCTTCTTCCCCCTCTTTATTTTTCCGAAAAAAAGGTACTGGCTGGCGATCTCTCCTCCGTGCATGAACATGTAAGCCCTGCACGCACAGACTACTACTGCTGCTGCTGCTGCTACTACCACGGTGGGAAAAAAAAAAGGGGGGAGGCCAAAGTTGAAGTTTTGGGAGGGGGGGAACGGACGGCATCGATCTTTGCTTCGCACGGTATATCGGACAATTCGGATGAAAGAAGCTGAAGCTTTGAGGTCCCCCCTTAGGAGGAGGAAAAGACGCCCCCCTGCATTGCACAGAGAACAAAGCAAAGGCAGAGGGACGGACCTTTTGATCTGCCGGCTGCCGACGAAGCTTTCTTTCTTTCAATCCTTTTTTTTTTTTTGTGCCGCGTTCGCGTGCGTTGTGTACGCGTGTGTGCTACGAACACGGGCCTGGTCTGTAGGTATTTTGTCTTGGATCGAGATGGGGGGGAGGCAGGTTGAAAGGGGGAATTTCAAGCCGGGCTTTTCCTTGTCCGACAGGGAACAAAGGGAGCGTGGAAACTTGCAAATGGCCGTTGATAGCCGTATTTCAGACGGTCAAATCCCGACGGAAATTTGGACAAGCTCTCTCTTTTTTTTTTTGGGTTCGTGCTGGGAAAAGGTGAATGCAAAGTTAATCGAGAACCCTTCTTTTTTGCTTGGCTTGCTCCGGCTCTTTCCTATGACTTCTGCGTGGATGGTTGTTTTGGTGTGACTGACTAAACCATGCAGACTGGTATTGGGGATGAATATTCATTATATAGACTATGAAGACGGAGGACATCTACGTGAACCTGATTGCTTAAGATCACGAAAATATGACAAATTTCCCAAGCTTCTTGAATTGCGCTGAAGATTCGCATGGTATGCCTCTAATGGTCTACGGGTGTCAAAATCCCATTATACATGGCGGGAGGTTTAACCGGCAGGATATGTCCACAAAGAACAAGGCGTCTCCCTTTGTTGCCGACATGAAGGCCGATGACGTTCACAATTTCCCACAGCCGCCCGGCTTTTTTTGCGTTTGATATGTCTTCTTGTTATAGGTCAACCATTCGAGAAAAAAAAAGCTTATGGTCTTTTGCTTTCTCTTTCACTGTATTCTTCTAACTTACTCGATTATGGTTATAGTATACTTAGCTCATATGCAGTTGGTCAGCCTTGTGTTCACGTCTTCCTTTTAAGAACTTTATCATAAGTCGTGGTAGCTACACCGTAACTTGAGTCAGCTTTCGATATACCCACAGAGCCCACCAGTGAGCACTAGACTATGGCCAAGCTATGCTATTCATCATTTCGGCTCTGGCTTTACTTATCGTCGTCCTGCGAGCCATCGGAGGGGTCTCGACGGCGCAGTTCGAAGTTGATGACTGGCTGGTATCAACAGCAAGGATGGGGACGGGACGTGTTAGCAAACACTTTTTATGTCCGTCATCCCTGAGCTTCTCTTGTTAACGCGGATTCAAGTATAGCTGCTCTCCCTGATTGAGATACTCATGAGTTACTTGTTCATCAAGACAAACTTCATCGGCATTAGGCTGCAACTCATCCCGGATCATGACACCAATCCCGGCCGTACATGGAACTACGGCATCCAGGCTCTTTACGATACGAACCTGGCTCTGTTTAAAGCGACGATTCTAGTGTTTCTACTCAAGCTCTATGGCCAGAAAGATTCCAGCAGCCGGTGCATCTACTCTCACATCCGTCAACGTGGCGCAGGCCATCGGAGTATTGTTCGCCGTCATTTTCCAGTGCCACACATTGCCCTCGCATGAAACTCAGAAATCCGAGGGGGGACCTGCATTGACAAGCGGGCGCTCTTCACGGCCATGTCAGCCTTCGACATCCAGATTGATCTCCTGGTGCTGGCTCTGCCACTGTGAATATTGTCAGGCCTACGAATCCCGGGTAAGACCAAGGCAGCGCTGCTGGTTTGTCTTCCTACTAGGCTTCCTGGTCACCATCACGTCGGTCGTGCACCTAACTGTGCTCTTGCAGGACCTATTTGGACTGCCTGGATTCGAGGGCCGCGTGGGCCTAGGGTTTGTCACGCCCGCCATCGAGATTTACCTTACCCTCATCACGGCGTCGGCGCCTGCCCTAAGGCCCCTGTTTCATGGCAAGAGCTGGCACCAGTTGCCCGATGTAGATACAAGGATGGCCGATGACAAAGGCGGCACGAGAGGTGGCAGCAGACGCGGTAGTAGAAAGGCAAAGGCCGATTCAGTCACGGGACATCCGGATGATCCGGCTCAACGACACAACGAACCAAGCTTGGTATGGGACAATGAGACGGAGCTGCGAAGACGCAGCCCGAGGAGAAGCAGGCAGAAGACTATGACGTCGAGTAACGGTACCATAAGGCTCAGTGACGTTCAGCGCGAGATCGACGTGCTGGTCATGGATCTGATCGTCGGGCCGGGCGGTTCATATTTGCTGAAGAGGCCGACGGGTTACGAGGAGCGGGAGAGCGAACAGCAACAGTTCCGAGGCGAGATGGAACAGCTGGAGCGCGAAGTGAGATGTCGGCAACAAGCGGCAGCTCCCCGACAACCTCCGTCCGGGGCTAACTTTAGCTCTTACGCAGCAGGAGTAGTCAGAGCTGTTAGCAGCCAGGCTGGGCCGAGAATTAGTCCACGGCCTAGAACTAGGGACAGGGACTTTAGCGAGGAGCCCAAGTCAAAGTACGGCGATAAGAGAAACGGCGTCATAACGCCAAGGGAGCCATCAGCGCCAGCCTGGCCATTTTGAAGGGCTATGAAAGAAATAAATTAGGCGCCTTTGATTGCTCGATCCGGTTTGCCCAGCCCGAAAGTGTTGCGCCGGTCCAAAAATAAGAAGAAAAAATAAATGACGCACTCGAGGTATCAGCTCGATTTGAAAAACATACGAGAAACGGCACAAGACACAATCACAAACAGTTGTTCCCTGCTGTGCTCGGTGCCTACCTAGGCAGGTAGGTATTGTATTATGTACCTAGGTAAGCAAGCAAAACACAAAAGTGACGGTTCCGAGGAAATACTCGATAGACAAAGGGAATAAACCCAGAGATGGAAGGCACAAATGACCTGCACTCTCCACACACGTTTTGGCAGGGTTCACTCTGTTCTTTGTTGCCTGCCGGCCGGTTTACAGTATGTGGGGGGAGGGTGGGCTGGCTGTGTTGCTCCTTCTAACCTTGGCCTACTACTTACATGCTTTTGTACTCCATGACTCTCTCTGTGCATGAACTGATAAGAAGAAATAAACATGGAGAAGATGGTAGGCATGACCCTATATACATACAAGACATATTTCCGTACTACAGTGGTTCTACCAGTAATAATACTTGGCAAATAGCTAATGTAAGGTAGCCTTGGTGAAAAGCTGGCATTCGGCTACCCCATAAAAAATTGAGAGAAAAAAAAAGAGACAAAACTTACCTCACTGGGCTGCTATGCTAAACTGCACTCCAACTTAAACTTGGTCTTGACTACCTTACCTTATCCCTTCCGATCCAATATTACCCCACACATCGTTGTCGCAAGTCCACAAGTCAAATTTTCTTGTTTTGCATGCCCCCCAAATTCCCGTACCCGTGATAGGGTTACGTCGGTTTCCCCGCCGAATGGAAGGGTTTTTCATTTTTCGATGAATTCGACCATCGCGGCCCCACAGCGGCATTGCGTCACCTGAGAAACTGTCCAACTCTGATGGTCGGTCAACCTAAGCGCAGGTGGAGAGAGAGAAAAAAAAAATTTAAAAAAATTTGAAACGAGAGCGCACAAATTGGTACCCAAAGGGACAAGAGAGGGCATGCAAAAGAGCCCAATCCCACTACTGTACATTATGACTGTTACGTGCACAAATGTACTGCTACGCTGCCAACCCAAAGTTGTATAGAAATGCATTATTGTTAGTACTTTTTTATCTCTTGTGCTATTTTCTCATCGGACCAATCAATCAATTGCCCTAACGTCTTCTGTACAGTATGTGGCCGTTATTTGTTGGGATCTTCTACGGTGCATGGTAGGTATAATCATTAGTACCCAAGGTAGCAAAGTCGATCGAGCTACGGTACTTTGTGCATCATCATCACCTCAAATACAGTACAGATCTTCCGAACCGTCCCACTTCGGAGTACGGCATGTCTCCCGCAGTTACTCCGTGTTACTCCGTTCGCAGTATTTTGCACATGGCCGTCTAGCCATATTTAGTATCTATCTCGGACAGAGTGAGTACCAGTATCCATAGGTACCGTAGTATTTTTTTTTTACTATGGGTACTTTTACTCCCTCCAGGTTTCAGAGTTCGGTGCAGTTGTTTTTTTTTTTTTTTTTTTTTTTTTTTTTTTTTTTTTTTTTTTTTTTTTTTTTTTTTTGGGCCGGCGGCGGCACTTGCCCTCGTTCTCTGGGCTTGGCGTCCATGTCATCCACCTTCCCTCCAAGCCTCGGTCCATCACCAATGCGCGATAAGGAGCGCTAGCGGGCCAATAGTACCCAGTCTTACCAGTTCTCGCCAGTGCTGGGCACAAAATGCCGACCCCACCAGACCACTTTAAAAAGCACGCGACTCAATCATTGACTCAATCCTAATTGGCTGTCATGCTGCCAGCTGGCGGACAGACGCCGCACTATTTCTGTCATCCGTTACCGTAGGCCTGGGGGGCGTCAATATCCGGGGTTCCCCTTCCTCCCACACCAAGCCTTATCTCGAGGCACACGGGGAACGGACACGAGGTACCTGCGCAAGCTGCAGTGGCGTCACGTATTTCTTTGTATGGGGAACGGGAGGGAGGGAGGGAGAAAGTGTGTGTGCGCGCGATGTGAGTCTTGATTTAAGTGACTACCAAGATCTACTAATAATACTACAGTACAGCACCGAAGAGCAGATAGGCTGGCTGCCTTCGTTATGAGTCTATCTCTCCGTAAATGCACAGATTCCCTGTGCCTGTTGCCTGTCAAAGTAAAAATCAACATGTGCCCGCCTCTTATGCCCATGCAGCCCAGGATGGTTGGATGATAAGCTCGAGGGACAGTGTTTCTTCCCCGACCCTTCTTATCTATGATACTCATCAACCCCCCCGTGTCTGCTGATGTGGTACAACTAGAAGAAACTCTGTCTCTTCTTATCTCTGCGCTGCTTGTGAGGAGTTGACACGAGTCCCTGGTATTGTCAGCCAGAGTTCCCTCCCGTCCGAAGCACCCGACAAGTGAGACCGAACTGGTTGGTTGGTTTGTCCAGGACCGGCCGAGCGTTTGTGCATAGTTCATAGATCGAAAGCCAGAAAGATCAACTTTCGAGCCTACTTTTTCTAACTTGACTACCTTACCCCCTACCTTGCCTACGTACATACTTTGTACTCACACTTGACTGACTAGAGATTGTAACTATCTATCTACCATACCCCGTATTTTACTACTGCCTACGACCTACTTGCTTCCTACCCACCTACCTATACTAGGTCGGTTTGGCTAGATTCTCTGTAGAGCGCTACTTAGTGGCTGATCTTTGACGCCAATTTTCCCCAAGGTAAGGGTGCCTACCTATCTGCCCACCTATCTACAATATTTTGTCTCCTCAGAGGTAGCTTAGGAGAACCTGCGCTGAATTACGTTATTGTTTTAGAGTTTTGACATTTGGTCGTCCCAAGTCATACCTCTCGACTGTTGTTGGCTGGCTAGCCACGCCCGCCTAAGTTGTCGGCTGGCGGCACTTTTAACCAACCGAAATCTCGAATACCAACGCGCGTTACCCTCAGTCACGAAAACCTTTACTGCAAGCCTGCCAAGACCGCTTCATGGAATAAACGACTGCGATCGAAAAAAAAAAGAAAAAAAAGGGGTCCCCAAACGGCGAATGGACTCGAGGGGTTCGTGAACTACCACGTACTTACTTGGATGGTGGAACGTACTCACTCACCTTCTCCGATCCTGAACGGTGAGACTGTCAATCAGCACAGCACCACTTTAACTGGCACAGTGCGGCAAGCAGGGAAAAGAAAAGAAAGAAGAAAAATAGAAAGGAAACCACAACGCCAAGCCAAATGCGCTTTTCTTCTCCTTCCTTTCGCGTAATAAACCCTGGCACGGCATTTTCAGGGTCGACGCTAAAGGTCCCCGCTTTATCCCAACGAGGCAGGCAAACACCAGTGGGACGGATCAGGCAGTGGAGGCTTTAGGCAGGGTTTGCTTCGCTGGCCGAGATGGCATTTTCACCCAGGGGCGGCTTTCTTTTAGGCAATCGCTCACCTGGCAATTCTATTTCTAATTCTTCCCCTTCTTCCTTTTCTCATCCTGCCCACAACCACAACCACAATCACCACACACACGAGAAACACACCACACTGGCGACACCACAACAACCGCCACCGTCGCGCCACCACCAAACCCTGGATTCTTTTTCCAGTCGCCCGCAGCAGTGCTTGGACAACCAATCTCGGTATCCCTCTGCACCACTCGCGATCCGAAAGGATGACGATAGCAGGGCTGCCCTCGACAGTTTCACCAGCAACATTACCGGCGACAGCAACGGCAACGACAAGGGGAAACATCACAACAACGGGGCCCACATTGGTGCCCACACAAACCACAACAACATGGTTGCACAACACCGGCAGAGGCAGTTGGGTTTAGTTGACGGTCCCCAACGTCCCGAACCCACAGTGCTCAACAAGTTCGTCACCGCAACCGCAACACCCACCGTCTCTTCGACCCTGACTCCGTCAGCAACACTACTCAGCTCCAGCTCGAGTACAGTCACTAGCCTACACAGGCCTATGACTCCCACGAGCCCAGTCCGCATCCCCGCCTCAAAGAACCAGCGCGGCGAGAAGCGGTACCACGATGCCCACAAACAGCACCACCATGGTCGAGGCAGGAAAGCTCCTGCGCAGAAATGCCCAGGCCACAACCCGAATGCGATATCGCCCTCGGTGGCGGCTTTGCTCGCCATCACCAATATCCCCCGTTCCAGGGCCACTAGGGTTCAGGCCCTCGCCGGTAGGGCTACGGGTCAGTCGCGTGAGGAGAGTATGACTGTCGACGCCATCATTCAGCGCGTGCAGCGGAACGAGAAGGAGATTAGCTTGACCCTCTCGAGGAGTCCCATGGATCTCCTACTCAGCTCCCCCGATGACGGCATGGATGACAGTGACTGCCTGTCATTTTCTGATGACTTTGACGACAATGCGTCGCTGGTAAGCAGCACGCCAAGCCGCGTCAACATCTCAGCGCGCACCGTTTCAGATGATTCTGTTTCATCCCTCGATGACTCCTTTACCAGTGGAAGTGCTCTCTCTCCCGTCGTGTCTCCTGGAACACCTGGTACTCCATTTACGAACTACACTCCTTCAACTTTCGGGAGCTCTTATCGCCGCAAGAGCCCACGTGTGCCTCTGCGACGTCGACCAGAGCCTTTGTCTTCCCCTCTGGGAAGTGCTGCATGCGACCCATTGGCCTCTCCGTCGCCAACCATCACATCAGTCGACCAACTCGATTTCCGCGTGTTTGACGAGGAACAACAGTCTGGCTCCGAGGATGATAAAAAGTCCGACTCCAGTTTCAGGCCGCTCAAGTCCGCCTTCAAGAGTAACCTGACTGCCTCGCTGAGGGCCCTGCGTAATGCGGCCCGCTCCATCTCTAACCTGGGTATCGCTTCGATACCGCCCGAGGACTTCCTCACGCGCTCCATATTGACCATCGATCCCCGCGTGCCTTTTACCGACGAGCGGAGGCCCCCTCCCTTGGAGGAAGAGCCCAGTGCGGCTCTTCGTCGCTATCTTAACCCAACCACCACTGCTCGCATGGAACTGCGGCCTGCAGAGTCGGACTCATCTGCGACCCCGGCCCGGCCCAACTTTACAGCTTCTATTCAGATGCAAACGTACAAGGTTCGCCGCTCACGATCTGGATCTCACCATGGCACCTCTCCGTCATCCCCCCGAGGCATCCCCAGTCCGAGCCCTCAAAAGTCCGTAGCCAGCGAAGTGGGGCCACAGTCCCCGGAGTCGGCCCCTGACGCGACTTCGCCTTTGGCGCTACCTGGTCGACAGCGCGAAATGCGTGAGAATTCCGACTTCATCAGGATCGCAGTCATGGAGATGGCTATGCGGAAACGGGGCAAGCTCAGCGATCAGCGACCAGGCCGAGCACGCTGGGCACTACCACCCCGAAAAACAAGCAACAAGGCATACGAGATCGGGCCGGACGGTGTCCCTACTCGTTGGGTACCTGTTTTTGCTACATCCGGATCGGATATTTGATTTCATTTGTAACCAGACATATCATGCATGATTTGATGAAAAGGCGTCTAGGTGGTCTGCATATTTGCGATGGAGATTTAGAGTCTTTTCGTTTTTGTTTTTCATAATTATATTTGTTGCATTGGGTCGGCGGGAAGTATGTTATATCTCGCGGCATTATCACATTAGTGTGGTAACTTGGCTTTATCTTGCTTCTTTTTTTTCTTTTTCTTTTTTGCCTTTCTGATATGTTCTTGTCGAACATATAAGTGTATATCTGAGGAACTACTGCACATGGATGATTTGCATTGCGTGGCGTCTCATTGGTCTAGGGTTTTCACAGCAAGACAGACTGAACAAATATCAACCCTATATACTGGAACTTATAACCTTACCTGGTCATGGTTGATTCTGTCAAAACATTGTGTGTTTTGATTTTGAAGTTAACTGTAACTAACCATAAATCTGTTTGTTGAACATGGTTGAGCTTAGTTTACAGGTTAGACAGACTAGTATAGTCATAGTCCTCCCCAACTAATTTTTTTTTTTTCAAGCTATGACTCTTTTCCCCAGCCCTTTTTTATTTTCCTTCCTATATCGACCGACATATGAACGCGAATTGGCACATAATGTCGCACACCATCAAAATTCTCGCTGCAACCCTACCTCTACGTCACGATGCATTGCCCAGCCCTGCGCGCTTACTGCTGTGATACTATGGAGATGGGAAAGCAAATGTGGTTAAGACGCAGGGAAAAGAAAGAAAAAAAAAATTGTGTGTTTCCTTCGATCTGGCGCGCGGCCTTTCGTTTTTTTTTTCTTTTTTTTTTCTCTTCTCGAGTTCCCCACTCTCTTTTTGATCACTGGTTAATCAAGTAAAGACCCAAAGTTCAACAATCTTGGTAGTGGTTCGTTCCGTGTACTGTGCGACATGTATTCGGTTTTGTTTTTGGAAATCTCGATGTTGATCCTTTTTTGTCATTTTTATATTTTGTACGCCAAGCCATGATGAAATTATATTAACAGATGAAACCTTTTTTTACCCCCCCACTCCTCCTCTTCCTAATCCTCCCCGCTACCAAGAGAGCATCTGATATATACCAGGTTTCCGCCCGAAATCTAATCCGACTCCTCCGCAGCATCTTTATCCTGCGCCGTCTTGTCGGCCTTTCTGGCTTCGGCCGACCTGGCCCACTCCTGGGCCTTGGCCGATACCTTCTCTCGGCTCTTGGCGTCCCCGTTGGCTTCTTCCCACTTGGCCCAGCGCTGGAACCACTTCTTGGCCTGCTTGGGCTTGAGGCCCTTTGCCTTGGTGCCGCGCTCAAACACGTCGCGCACGACGGCCTTGTCGCTGCCGGCAGCCACCTCAAGGTCGAGGAGCTGGCCGCGCAGGTCGAGCCTCTTGGGGTACGTGGACAGCAGACCCTCAAAGACGGTGCGGCCGCGCTCCGGGTCGCCGCCGGGGCAGCGGAACTCGAGTCCCGCGAACTTGCTGGCCAGCTCCAGGTGCGCGTGGCTGCCCAGGGACTTCATGGCTCGGGGCAGGAGGGCACGGCCTCGGTCTGGAGATTTGGCTGACGTGTAGAGGAAGTGTGCGTAGTTGAGCCAGACTTTGGGTGACTTGCTGCCGAACTTCTTGACCATTGCTTGGAATAGTTCGTCTGCTTTCTGTAGGATTGGGAAGAGAAGATGGTCAGTGCCTGCAAGAAAAAAGAAATCTCAAAGTAAAAATAAGTAGAGGGTAACGTGGTGCTACTCACATCATGCTTGCCAGACTGGATGCAGATACTCGCCAACCGTTCATGGACTTCCAAGTCATCATTGTACTGGCATGCCCGCTTGAAGACTTCGTCCAGGCTTTCGTCTGTACCGTAGGCCACCTCCAGGTTGAGGTAGGCGATCCAGACGTTGAGCTTCTCCGTCTCCTCGCGGACGTTGATAGTGTTGATGGCTCTCTCGGCTACCTCGCGGGCCTTTGCAAGCTCACTCACCTGCATGTGGAACGCCATATATGCAATCCACAGCGCAGACGAGTTCGGCTGTCCGAGCAACAATCTCTCAAAGTCACCGGCGGTCTGGGGGCCGTTGGCATCCAGGTCGCCAGTGCGGTCAACCTCGATTTCGGCCTTCCTCCGCTTCTTAGTCTTCTTGCTCGTCTGCTCCTCTGAGGAACCATCAGAGCCCTGGTCGTCAGCATCAAGGTTGCCACCTGACCAATCGAACCCTCCAGCATCTAGTCCCGGAAGAGCGGCACCTCCAGTCTGCGCGTCTGTCATGGAGACATCATCGTCTTCCTCATCTTCTTGATCGGAAGATTCTGCGTCTCCTGTACCTGTAAAAAGCACAACGCTGTCGCCATCTTCCATATCATCATCTTCATCCTCGTCATCATCATCGTCGCTGTCAAAGCCAAGCGCCGCGCCGGAATCGTCGCTATCTTCATCGTCTTCCATGTCGTCATCGCTGTCGGCATCCTCAAAGTACGAGGGCTTCAGTCCAAAGCTGACCTTCTTCTTGGCCGCATCAACACTGAGAATAATTGCCTTGACGCTGTCGCCTTCTCTGTAAAGTTTGGTTGCGTCCTTGACAGGTTTGTCGGCCATCTCAGTCCTGTGACAGAGTCCGCTGACATTTGCTGATTTGTCGATGAGAATAAAGGCGCCAAAGTCAGCAACCTTACGGACTTTTCCGGTGACCACCTGACCCTCCTTCAAGTCGCCGTAACCAGGCAGCGGCTTGTAATCCTCGTCAACAGCCGAGGCCTTGAGGCTCATTTGAACATGACCAAGAGTCTTGTCAACAGAGGTCACACGGCCCTTTACGAGCTGGTCGACTTGGAAATGCTCTTTCCAGTCCTTGAGGAAGGCGTCGGAGAGATCGGATATCCTGACCAAGGCTGTGACATCGCCGCCCAAGGTGACGAACAGACCTTTGTCCGAAACGTTCTTCACAAAGCCCCGGAGGATGGTACCTTGCTCGATCTGGGACACGCTGGTGATCTCCTTGTCCTTGACGGGCAGTTCCGAGCTCAGGACGCGTGATTCGCGGGCCGAAAGTCGGAGCTTTTTGTTGTTCTTGTCTATGCTCACAACTGATACTCGAACGATGTCATTCTTGGAGTATTTGAGGGGGTTCGCGTGATCGTAGTCATCGTTCAAGTCGATAATGTGCACAGGCGCGGCGATGCTGTCACTGATTTGGAAAAACACCTGGCGGTCGTTCACTTTGGTAACCCTGGCATGCATGACAGTGTCTTTCTCTAGCTCTTCCCACTTCATGTGCTCGTTGGGCCGTTCTGATCGTGCTGACAAGTCCAATTTGCCATTGTCGGCATCGACAGCCAGTACGCGAGCCCGGAGAGCAGTGCCCACGGGGAAGTTCTGGCGCAAGTCCTTCCCGTGAGAGCTATCGTCTGATACCTCGCTGGATCGAATCCTACCCCTGACTGTGGGAGAGAGGTTCACCCACAGCCACTTATCCTCGTTGTTGTTTACAAAAGTGAGCCAGCTCGACCCGGCCTTGACATCGGCCATGGCTAGCGGCTTGTATTGGCCCTTGGCCCGCACACTGCTAGGCTTGGCAGTGAGCTCCAATACAGAGTTTGCCGTGCGGTGCGAGAAGGGCAAGAAACGATAGTTGCGTGCATCGTGTACGCCAATGACGCGAACGTCGATGATCTGGTTCTGTGTGAATTTTGACAGCGGGTCTTTCGCGTCGGTAATCTCGTCCCAAGAGTCGAATACTTCGGAAATATCGACACGTCCCTGTACGTTGTCTGCCAGGGCGACGTTCAGCTGCGTTTTCTTGATAGACGCGATCCTCGCCTTGGTCACCGTGCCGACACTGATGTCGTCTGTTGAAGTAATCGATGCATCAACAGGGTTTGAGACTGGTTTGGCCTCGTGTCGTGGCTTGGTTTCCTTGGGTGCCTCAGCATCTGGCATGGAAACCACCAAACGCTTGTCCTCCACCGAGTGTACCTTGACCTGGATAGCTTGGTGTAGACGCAGTCCAAAATCCTCCAGAGCCTGGGCTTGAGCGGAAATCATCGACTTTGGTAACAGAGCCGTCAAATTGCCGCCAAACTGAACAAAGACAGCCGTAGATGTAATATTGCGTACAAAGCCCTGAACCAGTTTACCAACCTTGGCGTCTGTGAGAGTGGCCAGAAACTGACCGTTCTGGCTTGCCTTGACAAGGCTTGGCTTGAGGGACAAGACAATTGACCGTCGGCCTTCGTCTTTTTCCAGGATGACCATATCCTCGAGGGTCTGTCCAACACGTATTTTGCTGAGTGCAGACTGGTTCTTCGAAGGTGACTTGTCCGTAAGGTGATGCGCCCTCAATACAGCCTTTAATAAGCTGTCTTTGAGCTCGAGAAACACATTGTCCTCTGATTTCTCGGTAACGTTGCCAGACACGAGATCGCCAACCTTGAGTTTCTGGAGTGCCATCTGCTTCTCAACCCCAAAAGCAGCCGGGTCCTTGCAAGAAACCACCAGTCTGCGCCTTTCAGGGTCAACGTTGATAACGTGCACGTTGACGACCTGGCCGGTCCGGAAATGTTCATTCGGATCCCGGATGAAGCTCTCGCTCATCTCTCCAATGGGAAGGAAACCCCTCAACGTCCCGTAAAATTGTACGAATGCCCCAATGGGCTTGATCTTGACGATGGTTCCCTGGACTTGCTGTCCGACCGAGGCCTCGCTAAAATCCTTGATGGGTGCTGCTTCGGAGTTCACCAAAGTCTTCTTAAACGTCAAACGCAGCTGATTCTTGGCCGGATCAACCGAAAGAACGCGAGCTTTGACCTTGAGACCTTCTCTGAACTTCTTCTCTGGGTGCTGAAGACGAACATCGGCAAGGTGCATTTCAGGAACGAAACCAGTGATGCCATCAGCCAACTTGACGATGACACCGCTCAGACCATCCTCCTTGACTACCAGCTTCTCAATCGTCACATTGACCACCTCGGCGATGGGCACATCCTCGATGCGCAGATATTGACGCTCGAGTATGCTCTTCTCAAAGGACACATGATACATGCCATCCATCGAGTTATAGCCCACAATCCTGCCTCGGTGTACAGATCCGGTCTTGTACGGTCCGCTGGCCTCGTACAAAGCATCCACTTTGCCATCCTTGACCCTGGAGATGTGGACAAAACCAGGAACGCCCTCTACGCCGGTGTCGACAAAGAGACCAATGTCTGGTTCGACCTTAGTGACGGTACACTGTTCCACTATGGAAGAGTGAGGCAGAGCAGTCAAGGGAGACACCTCCTTTTCGTCCAATTTGGCGTTTTTCGGTTGGAGAGATGTCAAATGGCTGAGTAGACTTATCCCAAGCTTGAGATTATCTGACGTGGGGAAATTGCAAATAACCCTGGCCTTGACTTTCGAGCCAATCTTGTACTTTTTCTCCAAGTTGACTCCGTTGGGGCCAAGGCCGGAGTGAATAATGTCGGCAGTAACATCCAGCGAGCCCATAACCTTGCCCGCAAGTCCTCTACCGGACAAATCCGAGACCAATACATCCACGGCAGTACCGGGGAGGAAAGTGTTGATAGTTTTCGCTGTGCCAGGGAAGAGCTGCACGTTACCCAGCTTCTTGGTCAGCGTTGATACCTGGGCAATCTTGCCCTTGACGCTCGTGACCAAGAGGAGATGCACACAGCCTGGTTGAAGTTGTGCCGCCGGTATGCTCTTGTCCACCTCCTTTTTGGACAAGAAGCCAGTAAGATTCTTGATGCCAAGGTCCACCACGTATCCGTGATCCTCGACACTTGAGATGGAGCCCGCAACGGTGCAGTTCTCGACGACATCTGCGCTCGAGAGGCCCGTGTTTGCAAGCTCAGGCTGTAGTGAGAGCTCGATTCTCCTCTTACCCTTTGCACCAGCCGTACTGGGCTCCTCCATGGTAGAGACTACATACGTGCGAACGTATTGCCCGATTGACAGGATGGATGCAAGGTCGATGTCACTGTCGTCGTCGTCGTCGTCTTCTTGCTCAACGTCCATCGCATCTTGCAGCTTCTTGGTGAGCTGTGTGGAAATAGACGTCGCTTTCACATGACCAGTCACATTGTTAGGCAGGGAGATTTCAACCTCGAGAGCACTGATGGCAGTAATTTGCCCAAGAACTAAGGAGCCCTTGACGAGTCTCTAGATGATTGTATGTTGTGTTAGTATGTTCTCCCAGGAATGCAAAGTCTGCTACCAACGCGCATCGGAGGCGCTTGCTCACCTTGAAGTTTAAGCTCTCTATTTTGACAGCGTCTGGATTTTTGGTGAGCTCCTTCAATTGCGTCTTGGACTTCTTCCCCTTGAGCTTTTTGGGGGCGCGATCTTCTTTGCCCTTGCTCTTCCCAGATTCTTGCTCGAATAAGACGTCCTTGCTAGCCTGCACCTTGATTTGCTTATGCTCCAGGGGTGTGAGGACACTTCCGCCTCCTCGAGGAAATAGTGGCTCGTCCTCCTTTAGCTTTGAAATAACAGGTGCTGCCGGCGCGCTGGCGGGCTTGTCGGCCTTGTCCTTGGACTTCGATGCTGAATCGGATCGAGGGCGTTTAGATGGTGGTTCACCTGCGGGCGGTTTCGCTGCCGGCTTGCTGCCGGGAGCGTCTTTGCGTTTTAACGAGCTCATGGTGAGCTTTATGGGGTTGTTCCGATGACCGTGGAGTTTCAGGGTAACGGGCATGGACAACAACCTACACCGTGAACCTTTTGCAGGAGCGACTTCAATTTCTCGACCTAGACCTCGAAGCGGCGCGCGCATCTGTTCAGCAAAAAAATTATTTGCGGGGCGCGCCCGATAACGGTTGCGATAACACACCTAGCCAGGGGTCCGAATTACAGTATGTCCTGCTGCTTTTTACAGTCCCGCGGTACCCCTCAGGTGGGCCCCCGGCTGACATGATGTGGATCCATGACGCTGCTTGTCTCGGGCTACGGCTGAGCCGTTGCGCAGGCAGTACCTAGTAGACAGCGCGGCTTTGACAATAGAGAGCCGGTGGGACTAGTTCTAGCATTGCAATCTCCCATCGATCGTTTTAATCTAGGTACTTCGCTACGGGCTTACGAAAACAAAAAAGAACAACGTACTGTAGATTGAAAACTAGGTGTATTCCTACACAGAACAGCGAACCATGAACACAACTTGACCCGCACCGGGAACGAGGCGACGCCAAGTTTGTTGTAGTTGATCCCGCCGCCCACGATGAGCCCCCGCAAACGAGCGCGTCGAGATCCCACCGAGGCAAACACATCGCGCCCTCTGCTTCCATCGACATCCTCCAGTAAACCTCCAACGGCGCTCCCAACCCGCGCAGTCTCATCTTCTCACGCTTCAGCATCATCGCCAGCCCTTCCGACGACTTTTGCTCCATTCTCGGCCGCCACAGCCGCATCGGCCTCAGCCAGTCGGCTATCTCTGGTTCAAGATGCCCAACAGCAGCAACAACAACCTCCTATAAAGCAGGTTCACAAAAGCCGAAGCTGGTACGGCTCATGGCCTAGGGCACCTAGGTCGAAAGCCGGTGCCTCCACACAGGTCGCCCGCGAGTCAATACTAGGTGGCACATTGAAGCCTGACACAATACCAAATCTCACACGGTTTGATACCAAGAGGAGTACGGACAGCGGCAGTGATACTCCTGGATCTCTTTCGCAATTACCGCCGGTCGAGGAATCGGACACACCCACAGGCCATGGACATCCATCTGATTCTGGCGCTGCTGAGTCTAATGGACACACTAGCACTAAATCGGATGATGGGACACCCGCCACAGGAACTGGCGGAGATAACAACCCTCCGCTTCCAGAACTTCAACGCCCGACGGGCGTGGCTGAACTACCACAAAGGCCTGCGACTTCTTCTGGATGGCTAGGATGGCTTGGCCGGTCTGCCGCCCCCGCTCCGGTGCAGGGGGTGGAGTCGACTTCCATTCCGGAAAATGCCAAGGCCCAAAATCCGGAAGCCAAGCCTTTGCTGGCGCCGGATAGCAATCAGGACGACTCAAAGAATCAGAATGGCAATCCAGGTTATGATGCCATATCAACCCCGACCGCACTACCCCCTTCGTCTTCAGAGCCGCGTGCCGAGCAACCTGCAACTTCTTGGTTTGGATTCTGGCCCACCAGCCGCACGGGTCCGCCAGAAGAAGCGACCTCGGTTAAAAGTGATATTGTTCAGAATACCAAGCCTTTGTCGGATCCTGTCACTGAGCCGGTCAAGGATCGGGAAGATGTGGTAATGTCAGATAATTCCGTGACATCCCCCGAAGCCCAGCCGGCGGGGTCAACCTGGGCGTTTTGGTCTAGGGACTCGAACACCAAGTCTACGGGGCCTGGCAAGGGTGTCGCAAAGCGGGAGCCCGGAGAGATTGCGGTCATGGGTGAAGGCTCAGAAGCTCATCCAGAACCTGCTAGTACAGTAGATAATGCGCCTCCGGCCGCACCGTCTACCGTGTCCAAGACTAAAGAGTCGCCGAAGAAGTCTAAGCGTGTTCGGCCTCAGTCGATGGATGTCGATGATCCTGCCATTACCACCAGGCCCTCAACCGCCACATCTGTCGCTACCACCAAGACAGACTCCAGCGTCAAGGCTACAAGTTCTACCGCGGGTGGCGCCGTTAAATCCTCAGCCGGGAACCTGCTATTGCCGTCCTTTAGGTCTACGTATAGGATGAAAGAAAATCCATCCATCATCCAGCAGATTGCGCAATTTCTCCTCAGGACTCATCAGAAACCCCAGGTGAACCACGCATTCCTCACCAAGGAACCACCTAAAATCAAGAAGGCACTGGCTATCGGGGTTCATGGCCTGTTTCCAGCCACATACCTGCGTCCCATGATCGGTCAACCCACCGGCACATCCATCAGGTTCGCAAATCATGCTGCCGACAGTATACGTCGATGGGCTGATAGCCATGGCTGTCAGGATTGCGAAATCGAGAAGGTTGCACTTGAGGGTGAGGGCAAGATTGGAGAAAGAGTAGAGAATCTTTGGAAGCTGCTTCTGAACTGGATTGAGTCTATTCGAAAGGCCGATCTGATATTGGTAGCATGTCACTCTCAGGGTGTCCCAGTCAGCATCATGTTGGTTGCTAAGCTTATCGAGCTTGGTATTATCACGACGCCGCGGATTGGTGTTTGTGCAATGGGTGAGTGAATGCAACGCTAAACACTACCATGCGAATCAAACCAGAAGCCATGACTGACAGAGGAGCAGCTGGAGTATCACTCGGACCATTTCCAAGCTATCAATCGGGCATGGGTATGCTGATGGGATCCGCAGGTGAACTGTGGGAGGCAAGTCTAATAGCTCCGGATCCAAACACGAACTGATGAGCTACAACTAACACTACTATTCTCTCGAGCAGTTTGGAAACCCTGAAAGCGAGGTGTCAAAGCGCTATGAGGCAGCTCTCAAGGTTGTACTGGAGTATGGCGTAAGGGTTACTTATATAGGCAGCATAGACGATCAGGTCGTTCCTTTGGAGGCAAGTGGCTTAACTCACTCTGCAGCTCTTCTGCGGCCATACTGACTTTGCCTCACAACAGTCTGCCCTCCACTCACCCGCCAATCATCCGCTGCTTTTCAGAGCGGTATTTGTGTAAGTTTGGAACAAAAACGACCAAGATGTAATCCTATACTAACGAGCCATCCAAATAAAGTGATGCGAGGGTGCACGCCGCGGATTTGTAAGTATTTCCTTCACCATATGAGTTGCGGTATGCTAGAGAAACAGAAGAAAACGGCTCACACCATGAATCTACAGCATCGCCCACTTGGTTGGGTTCGCTCTAAAGCTCCGAAATATGGGCATCTCGGACCATGGTCTCATTCGAGAACTAAGCGTTCCGCTGGCAGGGTCGCTCTACTCGGGAGCCGGGCATTCTACGCTCTACGATGACCCGCAACTTTACGAGTGAGTGACAGATCTCAGCGATTTTCGTTTCAAACAACTATAGAACTGGCACCCTGCTAACAACAAACACGTATAACCCGAAAAAAAAAGTCTTGCCGTGTCCCATGCGCTAGAAACAAGCGATGTAGGCAAGATCCCCTGCGAGATTGGAAAGCACGAAGGCATCACCACCAGCAACCCTTATCATCTCCCTTGGATCATGCGTGGTCTTTTGGAGGAGGATTTTGTCAA
Source organism: Pyricularia grisea (assembly GCF_004355905.1). Lineage (NCBI taxonomy): Eukaryota > Fungi > Ascomycota > Sordariomycetes > Magnaporthales > Pyriculariaceae > Pyricularia > Pyricularia grisea. Next base: position 1,516,496 of record NW_022156720.1, read on the forward strand.
GACGGAACTGTCGTCAGAGGTCACGGAGCTATTGAAGCAGTTTGACAGCTGGAAGCCCGTGACCAAAGCGTTGAAGGATGTCAAATATAGACTAGAGGCCGTTCGCTCAAAGCTTTAAGATTTTAGAATTTTGCGACCAGCAAAACAAAAGACAAATACATACAGGGATACCCGGAAGGCGGCCAATTTTTGTTGGGAAAACACGATGGGTTGGTTGGATTATGTGAGATATTTTGTAATCATGATTATAGAGCAAACATCAACCAGTGTTTTTACAAGATGCATCTCAAGTTCCCTCTAGACTAGATTATTACTAATGCTTTGATGGGATGCTCTCATGTCGGTCTCTATATTCACATGGTAGTTGCGACAGACACCATTACAGTTTTTTTAGTTTACAAGGGGTTTTTTTTTTAAACAAGAAAAACACATCATGTTGTACACATCACACAAGAAAAAAGGGGGGTTTCCCTGACTTGATCTGAACCCTCCTTTTCATTGCCTGCCAAGCTGCCACTGGCGAATGATGTTCTGGATCTCGTCCCAAGTTAACTGCTTGTTGGTGACACCAACGGCAGTCGCCTCCTGAAGAACGACCGTCGGGGCGCCGCTGCCCTTGCCCGGGTTCTCGACCATGCCGCCGACCACCCTGCGGGCGACGTTGCGCAGATCCTCAACGGTCAGGGCGTTGATGCGGCGCGTCATCTCGTGCACGGGAACCTTGCGGCCGTGGACCTGAACCTGCCTACCGAGGTCCTCGAGTTCGATCATGCGGCTCTCGAGGTTCATCAGCAGGCTCGACCTCAGCTGGTTCTTGGCCCGGTCGACCTCGGTCTGGGTCACGGCCGAGTAGCCCTTGTCGAGCGTCAAGGACCTCAGCTCACGGCACATGACCTCCAGCATGCTGGCAGTGCGGCCAGGGAAGCACGAAGCTGCGATGCCAAAGAGACCAGAATCGGTGTAGGAGTGGTTGAATGCCACGCATGACTCGACCCAGCCGTGTTGGTTGAGGACATTTGTGTAGAGGCGCGAGTACATGCCCTTGCCCGGACCGCCGGCGGAGAAGGAGCCGCCGCCGCCTAACAGGGTCTGCAGAGCCGCGAGCGCATAGATGTCATCGTCGAGGATGGGAAGACCCTCGAACGCGAGCTGAATGTGGGTGAAGTTGGGTATGTTGGGGTTCAACGGGGGAGGTTGGGGAGCTAGGGTGAGGAAGCCACCGGTGTAGTGAGAAGCGCCGGTGTCTAGAGGAGCCGTGGGTAATGGGCTGGAGGAGGTGGGTTTGGAGGTGTTTTTGAAGAATGGCAGCTTGCTTAGCAGGCCAGACTGTTGTTGTTGTTGCTGCTGCTGCTGCTGTGCAGCTGCAGACTCATCTGACGCTATTGTGGCGGTTTCTTGGGGTTTTGGCGGAGGTTTTCCCCTCATGTCCCCAAAGTACTGCTCCGTAAGCTTGACAGCATCTATGTGCGGAATACCAGCAAAGGCCACAACCATCCTCTCCGGGCGGTAGAATGCATCCCTATACGCGGAGATGACGTCTCGGTCGATGGACCCTAGCCTCTCTTGGGGGCAAAGCAATGGGTTTCCAAGAGTGTTGTCCTTGAAAGCTGCCGTATGAACAAGCTCGGGCAATATCAGGTCGGGTTTTGACCAGATTTCCGTAACTTCGTACTGGGCCGTCTCGAGTTGCTGAGAAATTTCGTCGTCTGTAAGTTTAGGGGTTCGTATTGTCTCGGCCAACAGACCAACGGTAGTCGGAATGGCCTGGTTGAAGGTGGCAGCCTGGTACATCATGGACTCTCGCGAGGAAGCGCACTGGATATTTCCACCCAGATGCTCAACCGCTTCCAGCATCTCATCCGCAGTGTGCTTTTGTGTCGACTTGAAAGCAAGACGGTCCATAATATGGCTGGCGCCGCGCAAGTAGTCGTTCTCATACCGAGAACCTGCATCGATATAAACGCCAACTCCTGAAAAGGCCCCTGGCAGGGCTTCGGAGGCGACCCTTATGCCGTTTGGAAGTGTCGTAACATTATCTAATTCAGTGGGTTCCTAACAAGAGCGAGCGAGCGAGTGTGAGTATCAATCAAGATTGGTGATTTAAAAACAGCTAAAAAAAAGGTTTCCTTACCCTCGATGAAGGGGCGGCATCCGTAAACGTCCTTTTTGCAGATGTTGATAAAAGCGATGACAATTGCTTTGACCTGCTCACACGGTTGGTGTATGTACGTGCCAGGCCAGGGAGCCTGGCAGAGCAGGTTCGAAGCATCGCATGCGCTGGTGTTGGCGACTATTGAGTGGTTCTCGTAGCTCAATGTGCTCTCATCGACGACTGGTAGGAGGTGCCTTGTTGTTCGCTGCACCGTAACCCTGAAGGTGGAACGTGCCGACCAGTATGTATGGTTGAACGTCGCGGCGCTGGTCGTGAATATCTTTATTCTGATATTATCGTCAAAAGATATTTCTGCTGAAATGACAAGGCGTCTTACCGTATGGCCGAGACCGGGGTTCTTGCACTGTAGACGCGTCTGCGCTTCAAGGCCCTATCCCTATGGGTTGATGGCCTGGAAAAAATTGCGGTCGTTATCGATAGGCTAAGGGACCCTTAAGCTATGGCTGCTAAGAAAACCGTTTACGAATTCGCTTACTTTTTGTCACGTGCGCATACTAGCACACCTTGTCACTTGATCCCGTCACCACGTGATATATACCTCGAAGGGAGGCCTGATCCGACAGCCTTTTGGCTCCTGATCTGCTCAATGCTGCGGGGTTGAGCAGCACGAGGCCAAACAACAGGCGAACCACTCAAACATTTGCGCATGACGGGAAGTAGCGGCGGCTGCCCTGTCAAGTGGAACACACCCCAATTTCCTGCAGATGGTCATGTCCCTTGAGGGTTCATTACAATATGGTATAGTGGTTTTCGCTGCTGTTGCTGCTGTTTTATGTTTTGGTTTTATTTTTGGTTTTTATTATTTTATTCTATTTTGTTTCCGTAACCTTTTTTAAGCCTCTCTCGTTTGTCCATGTTTTGGGATATGAAGTTGAATAAGGAGTTACATTTGATCAGGGATTATGGGTTGTTCGCATTTAATTTCTCAAATATGATTTTAGGTAAAAGTAGGTATTCATGAGAATCCCTGGCCATTTATTTGTATTACTTTTGCAGGCAAGATTATCGCTTGGAGTTCGTTCATTCGAGTCGAGGCTGAGTGAGGGGCTTCTGGATGGATCGACCCAGGATGGGCGTGGCACAGAGGGGAAAATACGACTCGTCCCGTCCAGCGGTGACCGCTAAGTATACTGTATAGTGCTAAGAGTAACGGTGTTGTACCGGAATGGCTGTACTGTAGCTGTACTGTATTGTATTTGGAGTGGCACTACCGTACAAAGTAAGTGCATCCACGGATGAATGCCAGTCACTACCATTCTGAGAAGCTTGACAAGGAAACAATTGCCTACTGTAGTTTAGTGCACCCTCTGTACAAACGTGTGGGCTTTGGGTTGCATCAGTGATCAAGACGCCCCCCCCCCAGGTTGCAAACGCAAGAAAAGAAAGAAACCAGACCTGCGCGGCCGACCAGCCAACGAGCAACAAGCCTGTCCGGTGAGGGTTGTAGCTATCTCACTAACTTGGTTCACGTTTGATCTCATGGCACATGGGACCTGGCACCCGGCCTGCCTAGAACGTTTTGGGCCGATGGGTGGGAGCCGTTGACGAGTCGAAATGCTTGTTATTCATGTCCGAATGATGTGCACAACTTCGCTTGCATGATTGATTGGAAACCAAAAAGGAACCTCCTCTTGACTGTCTCTTTTTCTCTTTCGGACATTCGGCTGGACTGGACTGGACTGGACTGGGTACTGTACAGTACCGTACAAACAAACAAACCATGTTCAACATTGTTCTGTACCTGCCTGCCACCACAAGGTAAAGAAAGGTATCCACCCGCCGTTTTATGCCTGTCGAAACCTTCCTTGTCTTCTCTTATTTTTTTTTCATTGCTTCTTTTCTCCTCCATCGCCGCTCCATCTCTTCTTTTTCCTGCATATTCCACCTGATCTCCATGAATCTTTGAGCACGCCCTACCTGGCAAGCCTGAGTCCTAACTGCTGCTGCTACTACTCAAGATAAACCAACCGACCGACTTGTTATTCGCTTTGTTCGCCCCATATTGTGCCGTACCGTTACAAGGCATTCCCTAACCCAAACTTTCCCTTTGTATTGAATTGCTTGTCCACCTTCTCCACTATCCCTGGCCCCCCTGGCGCCCCTGCCGCCAGAGTTGTAGGGTCAGTGCATGCCTGACGAATACCTGCCTTAACTGCGTGGGTATCAAAATCCCCAGGAAACCCTGATGTTCAGCCAACAACCGAGCCCAGCGACCTCATCGCCGCCCCTGTTGTCGCCAGGCACATCTCTTCCATCGGTCTCACCCGCCAACGCTCAGGCTCAGCCTCCTCGCACAAACATCGCCACATCCACATCCACATCCACCACATTCACATCCCCATCCATTGCTACTGCTGCCGCTGCTGTCACGGTGGCCGGCAGCTCAGGTCACAGAAGCAGCCGTTTGCGAGGTCTTTCCTACCTAAAGAATTATACTCAGAACCACCTCCTGAACAGGGATTTGCACAAAGAGTCAAACAGCAACCCTGCCAGTCCGGGTAACCCCGATTCGCCCCCGCCGCAGTCGTCCACCTTCAATCCGCAAACGATTCCTGCCCAGATAAAAGCCAGCCGCCCGGTAAGCCGACTTTTTAGATCAGTCAGCTACTCACCAACATCCTCACCGACGCCGACTACTGCTGCGATTAGCGTCTTGAGTGCTGCAGCCGCAGCATCCGCGAGCACATCTCCTGTAACTACGCCGCCACCGATCTCGCCGACTCGACATAATCGCTTCTCGCTAGGGCCCGCATCCGCGTCGCTGTTTCTATCCCCTGAGACGTTTGATAACACATTTGATACCACTCGTCGGAGCCCCTCTCCTTTCCTGTCTTCGACTCCTCCCGTCAACTCATCACAGTTAGAATTTGCATCTTCAGCGTCAACAAAACCAGGGCCTGAATCCGAGGCGTTGGCGACAGGTTCTTCGTCGACAAAAAACTCTGTGCTTCCTCGACTGCGACCTTCGAACCTACCATCACCCCACACGACCTGCCCTGGGACCGACGCTGAGCCAGCGGCGCTAGATCTGGACGACGTCAACACCGCCGCAGGCACAATGACGAGAATGCGTGCGGCCACGGCCTCGGACGCGACCGTGCTGGCTCAGAATGGAGGCTCCAGCACGGACGTGATGCCATCAATTCGATTCACTACATTTTGCGATCCTAGAGCGACGCGCCCATCTCTCACATTTACTCCCGTGTCGCGGACGCTACCTACGGGCACTGAAATCATACGCGTTGGTCGATATTCGGAGCGTGATGTGCCGCCAAATGTTCCAATAAACGTGCCCTCGGCGGCTCCCGTAGGCTTCAAGAGTAAAGTTGTGAGCAGGAGGCATTGTGAATTCTGGAATGAGGACGGGAAGTGGTACATCAAGGATGTTAAAAGCTCCTCGGGCACCTTCCTCAACCACATACGGTTGAGCCCTCCTGGCACCGAGTCCAAGCCTTTCCCAGTCAACGATGGGGACATTGTGCAACTTGGTATAGACTTTAAAGGCGGCGAAGAAATGATATTTCGCTGCGTCAAAATGCGACTTGAGCTCAACCGCGGTTGGCAAAACAAGCTGAACGCTTTTAAGTAGGTCAAACCATCTCGCGTGTCTGTGTTACGGTAGACAGAAGCTGACAGTTTTTTTTTCTCTAGTATGACGACGCACAAGCGGCTGCGAAACATGACCAAGTCTGACCCTAACAGCTCCAGCCAGACATCACAGGATTGCTCCATATGTCTCAACTCGATTGCGGTAAGTGGCATTCCAGCGTTCTGCACTCTGGTCTAGGAAATCCACTGACAGATAGCGTTGTACAGCCGTGCCAATGTTTGTTTGTAGCCCCATGCTCGCACACGTGGCACTACAAATGTATCAAGAGTCTCCTCATGTCTCCTCAATATCCGATATTCATCTGCCCCAACTGCCGAGCAGCTGCCGATCTCGAAGCCGAAGTCGAGGATCCGGAGGAGTGGGAGCAGTTGGATTCAGAGGAGGAGGTAATCGACACTTCTAACACGTCCGCATCCACGCAACCCAAGACCGACTCATTGGCTGTCGCATCTCAGTCTTCGGATTCTTTGCAGGCACAACCACAATTATCCAGCGCTCAAGGAATGTCGGACGTTGTTTCTCAAACGAATGGCACGGTGTCACAAACAACACCAGGTCGCAGCGGCACGCTATTACACGCCACGTCAATGCCGATGGCGATCCCACGTGCTTCCTCAGACGTGACTCGAAGACCAGTCCCGTCGAGCACCATGGAAATGGATATTGATACACCATCCCCGAGTAGGGACCCACGGCAGACTCGCACGCCTTCGCCTGCCTCAAATGGTCCTGCAGCGCTTGGTGCTACCGAGGGGCCCATCACACCGAGAAACGACGCTGGTCCGTGGGTTTTTGATGGCGGGGTGATATCGAGACTAGGGGCATCGACAACCTTGGCGTCCCCAGCGGTGGTAGAAGGTTCAATGACGCCTCACAACGCGGGTGGGGCGCAGGTTACCAGCATAGACGACATAGCGAGGGCTTAGGCAGCTCAAAGCTCTGCCTAGCAGGCAACAGCGTGGACTTGGCTTTCACCGAGATTGGTCCCCCTCCCGTTCATCCGCCGGCCGCGGGTAGGCCACGCCACAAGAGAATCAGCTATCAGCCGCGAGGCGAGCCCTTCTCAATCACCTAGGCGTGAAGATGTGACAAGCTCCCTGACGGCCGAAAATGCAGAGTTTCGGAGTACACGGGACTACCGAGGCACTTGACGCAATCGACGGTAGACTTGACAGGGAGGGGACTTGAAGTATTCGACTTCGTGCATATAACAATTATAATATCACCTGAGTACAGCCCACTCACGGGCCCCTGGTGGCCTTGGATCCGGTTTTGACAGCCTGCAATCAGATGTAATCGGCTCGTGAGATTGGGGAGCGTGGGATGGGGTACCAGGACACGGTTAGGCGTTAACGGGTTGGTCTATACTATTTTTTCTTCTTCTTTGTTTCTTCTTGCATGCATTGGTATTTTATTTCAAGTTGTTTATTATTGTTTATACATTTGCAAAATGTCCGTGGTACGGGCTCCGCACGGATATAAGCTGTGGGTGTTATTCTGGGCGCACGTTTGAAGGTGGGAGTACTACTATCTCAATATTTTTGTTTAGCGTCAGATGATAGACCGTTTCTTCGAGACGTTACAGTTCCAACACACATACACATACACACACACACACACACACACACACATATGCTATTTGCGGGGTTGTTCTTCTCTCTCTATGCTACTTCTCTCGAAACTTTCGGAAGGAAGTGTATTTAACTTTTGACTAGAAAGATGAGCTGAGGCCAAGGCGGCTAAACCGAGTTTACATATACTTAGGTAAAGTTTTAGGAAAGATTTTAGATCGGTGCGAAGTAGTTACCCGAAGGTAGTAGTTGTGGGTATAGATAGATGTTGAGGGGCAAAGGTAAAATCACCAAGTGGAAACGACCACCTCTTAATCAGCATCTGAGCCCAGAGAACCAAATCCGGGGGGAAAGTTTGGGAAAACGCAAAGGCTAAATCCCATCGAACTCGCTAACATAAGATGTTGTATTATATTATGTATATACGTAAAAGTATCCACCAAAAATTCGATCGCCGGAAACGGTAACCCAACAGGGGAAATGGGCAAAAAAAAAAAAAAAAAAACAAAGATGGACACCAGCAGGCCAGGGTTTTTTTATTTTATTTTTTACGGCCATGGTGACGTCCCCCCTCATTTCCTTCAAACTCCCCTCTTGAACGCCGCGGCCCCGATGCGCTCAATCTCGCGCCCCTCGGTCGTGTTCTTACCCGCTGCCTCGATGAGCCTGACCCACTCGTCCCTGTTCTTGAGGCGGACTGCCTCCTCGGCCGCCTTGATGCGCATGCCGCACTTTTCGTACATGACGATAGTGGTGGCGTCTTTGAGGTTGGTGCACTTGGGGATGAAGATGGAGGCGAGTCGGGGGTTGCCGGCTTGGAGGACCAGGTTGAAGTAAGGCTGTTTTTTTGTTTTTTTTTTTTTTTTTTTTTTTTTTTTTTTGTTTGGGAGGGTGGTTAGTTTGTTGCCTTTGTAACCTGAGGGTTGTTTGTGGTCGTGTGAAAAGGACTGGAGAAAGAGATGGGATAGGACCTATTAGGGTAGACATACCTCCCATCCAATGGGGCTCTTTCTAGCCTTGGAGATTTCTTCAATCTCGTTCCAATCACGCTTGGCAACGAGAGCTCGCAGTCTGTATTTGAGATTGATGTTAGCAAAACAACATCTCTCAGCGGTTCTGACGGCAGCTTGTAACGAAGGGCAATCGGAAAGGTCCATACCTGATCCAGCATGCGACCCTCTCTGGGACTTTGAACTCGCTCTGGATCTTCTTTGCGCGGCCGTGATACCCGAGCCGGATGAGCTTGAACATGGTCTCATTGACGCTCAGGCCCGTGAATGAGTCGGTGAGGTCCCGGTCAAAGGCCTCCTGCATGCGCAGGAGGGTGGCAGCCTCCTTGATGGCGCGCAGCTCCGAGGCACTCTCGCGGGCGTTGTCGCTCAGCAGGCGGGCGGCTAGGGCCATCTTGTCGCCGGCGGTGCGGGCATCAGGCTGCTGGATGGCCTCACGCAAGAACACGCTCGCGCCGTCGAGGCGGCGGTCGTCCTGGTAGTATAGATCCTTGAGCAAGGCGTTATCGCCTTCTCGCACGGCGGCAGCCTCGACGAGTGCCGTCGCGACAGGCCTTCGGTTGATGGTGCGGAAGAAGGAAGCCAGCGGGAGCTTGCGCCGGAGCTCATGCAGGACCGACAGCACCAGGTCCGTGTCGCCGCTCTCGACGGCCTTGTCGAGCGCCACCTCGCCCTCATCCATAGAGAGCAGCAGTGGCACCTGCCGACCAGCGCGGGGCTCGTGGTTGAGCAGCTCCGTGGCGAGGCGCGTGCGACCTTCGTCGTAGGCTGCGCGGGCGATGGCCTCGAAGGAGATGCCCGGTTTGCCAGACAGCTTCTCCACCACCGCCCGAGCTATTGTGTCGTCATCGTCGGAGCTGACGCGGACCTTGGCGCATGCCCAGTGCACGTAGATGCGGTCAGTCGGGAGCCGGAGATAGCCTGCAATTCGCAATGCAAGGAGGTAATCATGCCGGTCGAGCAGGCGGCCGATGAGCCGGTCTGGACCTAACCGTTGGTATTGGTCGAAAGACAGAGAAAGCCCGACCTCGTAGAATCGAACGGCGTTCAGGACGCGCAGGGTTTCGCACATGTCAACAAAGTCGTCGCTGTTATAGATGTCGAGGACCGACTTTCCAAAGGATGCAGCCTTGAGGAGCTGCTTCTGCCAGTGCACGTTGAACTCCTGACCGGCTGCATTGACGCACGTGTCGACGGCCTCTGTCAAGTTTGCCCTGATCAGCTGGATGTTGTCATCGGCTTTGGGCGATTGCATCTCGAGCTGCTCGACGGCGTCCAACAGGATGGAGGCCGCAGATTCGGTGCCGATCCTAAAGACCTCCTCGGTAACATCGGGGACCTTTTGCAAAAAGTCACACGTCTCGTTGGTTAGGACACGCACACCGTCGAAATCCTGAACAATGTGGATGCGGCCGTTGTAGAAAAAGGTAGCCACGGCAGCACTTGGGCCGACCAGGTGAATCTCATCTTCCCAGGCAATTACGACGGCGTCGTTACCACACCAGCGAAGGTACTTGGGTGGGATCTTGGATTTAAGGTCATGCTCGCTCAGCCGAGTTTGGAAGTCACAGGTAATAACGTGGACCTCGCCGGCGGGGGTGTAAAGAGCTGCGAACTTGCCGTTGGGCGAAACGGCCATATGCGTGAATGGCCCAATGTCAAGGTAGCGGTCCTCGCATTCCGAAGCATCGGTCACGTAGATGGTTTGGCCTATGCTGAGCAGCACCTCAACCGAGCGGGAAAGGGTGTATCTGGGTGCTATGATGGTCCACGAGTGCACCTCACCATCTGGAGGCGAGACCAGCGGTTTCGGTCTCGGCTCTTCGTAGGACGACACGGTGACGAGGGCGTTGTTGGTCAACAGGGCCACCATACCGGTCTCGTAGAACCGGCAAGAATGCACGCCGTACTCCTCAGCACCATGACCGAGAGAGAACTGGGTGAAGTCCTCCTGCAATCCGTAGTAGCAGCGCACAGTTCCGTCCTTGGTGACCACGAGCAGCTTCTCGTCCTCGGACCAGCCCAGACCCCTGATGGGGCCCTTGTCCCAGTTGATGCTGCGGATGAGCTTGCCGGCGCAGCTGTAAATGTCGATGCTTGGCTTGCGGGCTTTACCTGCTCTATACTCGACCAGCTTGTTCTCGTCCAGGTAAAGGGCTACGGCACCGCCGTCGGGAGCCCCAGCCACCACATAATTGTCGAGGTCCAAATCGAGATCGAATACTTCGGTGTAGAGCTGAACCTTGCGGTAGTATTTATCACCGACCTGCTCCCAGCCTGCCGTTGGGCTCAGCTCCATATTTGATGTGGCTTGGTCAATGCCTTTGGACCATCGTCATCCTTTCCTTGTGCGGGTTGTTGTTGTCCGATCGTCTTGTTTAAAGCTGCGCGACCAGCGAATCCTTCTTTTTTCGCTGGGTCGCCCCCCCAGAAAAATGAAAAGGTTGTCCAAATTTGGGACAAGACAGAGTTCCGTATTTTTATTTTTATTTATTGATGTGTATGTAAGTTGATTAATCCTCCAAGTCAATCAGGTAAGGAAGGGTAGGTACCTTAGTTTTAGGCAGGTAGAGGCAAGGCAATGCAAGACACGTGCATCGAGCTTGGATGGAGGTCAGCATCCAAACAAGCACACAGCAACGCTCGCTCCCCAACTCCCACTGAAAACCCCACAATTTAGAGCTCCAGCGTAATCAATCCCCCAAGTAGTACCGCGACCCCCTGTAAGCAACAAGCACAGACCCTCATCACTGCGTCACTCTGGTCCACCCACCGCCGCCGCGACTGAGACACTGGTTTGGGGAGGGGCATCCATCATCTATCTCATTCACATCTACTTACTTACCTACTATCCTACTGCCAGCGTACTGGTTGATTTTTGCAACGACAAAACACTCGAGCAGTCTCGAGAGTCGTTGAAGGGTCTCGGATCGTTCATTCTGCAAAAAGAAAAACAAAATCACGATTCAAATGTCTTCGCTGCCGGACTGGCGAGTTGAATATCTCGCGTCCATCAAAGAAGCAGAGAAGAACAGTCCCGTCAATCGCGACCTCGTCGAGGCCTGTAAGTAAACAGCTGTCTGATGGATGTATTCTTTGTTCTTGTTAACATGTTCAACACACTCCATCTTTCATAAACAAGTCTTGTGACTTTTTCTTGATTTTGAGAAACTTATACACGACCACAAAAAATAAACTCCTTAAAATTTTGGAAAAATACGAAAACTTAACATCTTGCAAACCCTCCCAGGCTCTCAACTCCAAGACCGGGTTGCCGCACTGGAGGCGGAGAGGGATGCCCTGAAAGCATCCGGAGCCTCAGCAGGCCCGTCCACCTCCGACCCGTCCGCGCAAAGCGGAGACGGCACACAACCGGCGGTCGTCGCGAGGCTCAGGCTGGACCTCGCCGAAGCCCTTGGGACCCAGGAGCGGCTGCAATCTCGACTGAGCCTGGCAGAGTCTGAGCTCGAGAGGTTGCGAGCCAAGACGGCCGAGGACGCAAAGACCATCCGTACCATCAACGCCCAGTGCGTTTCCTTGAGCACCAAAGTGAAGGATCGTAACGAGGAACTTCGGGAGAAGTCCAAGCTGGTAGAGGTATTTATTGCCCATCGTTATAGATTTTCATATCCTCTTGGTGAGGTCGAAAAAAAGGCCCCCCCCCCGTTGTGAGATATGTACTGATCAACGCACTTTCGTACTCTGCTTGTAGAACGTCCAAGACGAGTTGATTGCTCTAACGCTTCAACTAAATGTCATGGAGCAACAAAAGGCCAAGATACAAGCCGAAAATAACCAACTCGTCGAGCGTTGGATGAAGCGGATGGGCCAGGAGGCAGAGGCCATGAACCTTGCCAACGAACCGAAATTCGCCAAACGATAATGAATCAAACTTGGACTAGTCAGGCACGCAGATATTTGCTTCAATGCTCAAGTTCGGTCTGTCTGTCTGGTATCCTAATCCCTCCTTACAAATATTCTCCCACTAGGTAAGCTACTCCTGATCTCATACCGTTTCCCGTATAAAGTTCGCTTAATGCTATGTTGGTATCAAACACAAAATCTATGTCCGCTCAATGAGAAAAAGAAAAGAAAAAGTCTACCACGCAACTTCGCTGGCTAGTGCCAAGTGCAAGTGCTAGCGCTTCAATGTATTTATACAAGAAAATGCTGTTCTGGACGGCTTGCTTTTTTTTCTATGTTTCGTCGTCGTGTCGTCGTTGTAGTCTGGCTCGTGCTTGTCCGGTCGAGACAGTTGTACTGACCCAAACTTGACAAGCTCGCTGAGCACAGGACTCATTTTCGCGTCGAGATGCAAAACTGGCCGCCCGCGCCAGTCCAGCTCACGTAACCCTCTGGATAGGACAGCCGCTCGACGTCGAGGATGCTACTCCCGACATCGTTTGCGGCGTTCTTCTGCTCGTGCACAAAGCTCTTAAGCGACACGATCTTGCATCCCTTCCTCAAGTCAAGGAATATCCGGACTAGATCGTCGTTGAGCTGAGCGGTAAAGGCCTGGTTGTTGACAAGTACAACATCGGCCCGCTTGAGTGCCGAAAGTGTCCTCTCGTTGGTTCGAAAGTCGCCCCTTTCGAGGCGTACCTTGCCGGGCGCTATGCCCCAGAGTCGACACCGTGCCGTGAACTCTTTCTTTTGAGCATCGGCCAAGTTGCAGGCGTTCTCCATCATCTCGCAGCCCCAACTTTCACACCCAATGTCGAGTGCTGCCTGCAAGACAACATTACCAACCCCGGAGCCCAAGTCGACAAATACCTGATCAGATGTCATCTTCAACCTCTGAACCAGTATTTCACTGATGAAGGGATGCAAAAGTTCCCCATAAACATTGTCGGTACCGTTCTCGTACTTGGCTAGCAGTTCGACTCGCGGAGCAACGGTTCGGTCGTAGACCTGCTGGAGGATGAGTTGGACGAGGTTGAATGGGAGGATATGGCGCTTGGCCAAGTTGCGAGCTATCGCGCCGCTCTCCTGGAGTTCCCTGAGACGTAGATTGTATTTATCCAGAGCAGTGCGGAACGCCTTGTAATCTTTGAGGTTGGATGACCTTTCGAGTTGCCGTATCAGACCGTTGTTCGCGTCGGTGAATGGCCGTGCTTCGTTTTCGGTGAGATATGTATCAACCACACAGTTGATAACGTGTTTGATTTCTTCAACGGCATCGATCATATCCTTGCCTGAGACCAGTTCATATCTGTGATGTGAGACAGTAGAAAGTTAACGAGCGGGCGCATAACCATATCAAAAACGCAGTCCCATGCGCAAAAGAAAAATATCCCCATACCTCTCTCGTTGTCGCAAGCCTGGGTATTGCAGTGCGACACGAACATCCGAAGCGGGGGCCCCTAGTGACGGTGTGCATTTGAGCTTGAGCGATGCGACGTCGGCGGCGTGAATCAAGCGCAGGTCCTTCCCATCGGGCGGCGGGTCCGTCAGGGCCGGCGAGACGAGCCTCCGGTTCGGGTCCTCGGTGCGCTCGCTATCCGTGGTGCGCTGGCGCTTCCGGTCGTCCAGCGTATCCTCCCACGCGTCGTCGTCTTCCGAGTCCGACTCCTGGTCCCACGTCACGCGATCGCTGTTGGCAGGCGACCGCCGCGGCGCCCCCGCCGCCGCCGCCGGCCCGGCGCTGCTGGCCTTGCGCTTGCGCTGGTACTGTTGTGCGCCGCCCGAGGAGAGCGACGATGAGGCCCGCGATGAGGATGCGAAGGGGAGCGGCGAGGCGCTCGCGCGCACTCGTGGGGGTTGCGGTTTCTGCGGGCGCGGCGAGTTAGACGAGGCGCGGTCGTCACCGAGCGGCCTCGCCGGTCTCGCCTTGGGCTGCGGGACCTCGACGGCGACTTTTTCGACGCGGATGGTCGGCTTCGCGATCTTGAACTTTGACTTTTGGGCGAGGATGCCCATGGCGCCGAGCTTTCTTTTTTTGTTATATAGGTTTTGTTGGAGGGGGAAGGAGGAGGAGGCCCAAACGAGGGGAGGGAGGGGCCTAGCGTGAAAGCCCGAGCGAAAAAAAAAAAAAAATAAAGCTCGAGTGGCCTGCAAGAAGGGTTTGAGACCCTCTGGGTTGGCAGAAGGGCTCAGTTGGGAGGGGCTGTTTTTAGGGTTGGTTTTTAGAGAGGGAAGAGAGAATAAAACATGCGGCGCGGGCGAAGGGAGGGACTGGCGTGAGAGTTTGAGGTCGAGTGCCGGGTCAACGGTTTTATTTCGGTCTACAATAACGAAGGATATTTTATAAAAATAATGTTAGGGAGAGTTCTGCAAAAAAAGATCGAATGAATACTAGTTAGTATTGTATGTTTTCTGCAGGTTGTTGGTTTGCGTCGATCGCAAATGTAACACTCTTTTAAAAAAGAAAAAACGTTCCCCCAAAACCGCGCGGCGCGGTTGTGATAAATGGAGTTTCCCGCCCACTCACGGTTGCCTCTCTCAGGGTCTCTCAGCAACTGGGCAAGTTAACCAACGGGAATCCGCTTTAGGACGGAACCCAGGGCGGGCGGGGCTGACAAGGCAGCCGCAGAGCAGGTAACCAACCCGTGCAAACTGACAGGGTGTACAAATCTGTCAGGTGAGGGACGATGCTGAAGAAAATTCCAGGATCCAACGGGGAAACAGGCATGTCTGATTGGTTGGAAAATAAAAGAGGCGAATTACTAGTACGAAGTAGTCCACCTTTTTGTTTCGCCCCACATCATCTCAATGGAGAGACAAGCCTTCATTCCATTATCAATCATGTCGATCGATCAGCTGGGATTCAGGAACGCCAACTTTGTTGTCTTTGCCTTGTGCCCCGAAGAACAGAATGACCACTACCTACCAAGATAGTCAGTCTGTTCAATTGAAGTAGTATCTCTTTCTAAGAATAAAACAAGAGCATGAATGAAATAAATGCCGAATGACTCATAAAGGGCACTTGTTGGTTCGTCTACTTTAGTCTTTGCACTAATTAATATCCGTAGATACAACAGCATTAAGCTTCACTGTAAGTAACCGCGCATATGTTCATAAGCTAAAAGCTTTGCTGTTATATCCTGCGTAGCTAAATTTAACATTATTCATTAACTCCAATGTGCTGAATTACAGTGGCTTGTATACCTATGTTTGTCAAAGTATGATTGTTTCCAAGTGACACAAACAAAAGGTAGACAGACACATCTACAACCAGGTTATATGATGCTATCCAATATTCATGTGGGCATTTTCCAGATTTTGTGTCATGCAGTACAAAACTCAAAAATGCCTTTATCTTGCTCTCGTTATGCACAAAATTCAGTACTGTCGCTCGCCAGAGCCGTGACTGTCGAGTCGACCTTTGTGTATAGTTTAGATTAGCAACCCCAATGCGTTGTAGCTAACTACATAGTCAGGCAAAACAGCATCAAAAACTACAGACCTGCATTCTACTTACGCGTTCTAGGCTGGCAGGCTGGTCAAAATAAACCAGAAAAGGGGCTTTCTCTAGCTCATCGTGACTTGTTTTTCTAAGGACAAGTTGTTTGCCCCTTGCCAGCTCTGCAGAGACGGTATTCTTTATATAACGGGAGCGTGCACAAGACCAGTGGTAATCTGGTCAAAGATGGTGTTGCCCAAAGGGTCGAAAAAAAAAAAAAGCTTACCAGATTCTCCGAATGGCTGGCTACAAAAACCCCAGGGGTCTCCACCCAAGGCCTGGCGTTCGAGTTGCAAGGGTGTTGACGACCGGTAGGGACTTATAAAGGGGCAGACTGTTTGAATTTCAGATATGCACATACTGACTGCTGCCAGCAAAGTAGTGGGAAACGGGGGCGATCGACCGCATTCTTTTTCACATTGCTGTGACAGGTGCACTATACCACAAATACCACAACCTTCTCGAACCCTGAAAAGCTCCTCAGTGTATAACACACAGTAACTGTGGAAGACTGTCATGAGACCACCTGAAACCTCCGATGATGGCTATCGCAACAGCCAAAGCCGCCACCACACTAGTCGTTCCATAGACGTACGCATCCCGGCGACGCTTCGCAGCCAGGCCGACGAGCTCCGCCACCCATGTGGACACCGTCGTCAGACATCCGCAGAACCCATCCTCTAGACCCTGCAGCACCTGACAGCCGATTACCGCACCGGCCCCCGCGTGCGCAACGTCCCAGCAGACGGCCAACACCAGCGTCCCGACGACGTTGACGGTGAAGGTGCCGACCGGGAATGATGGCGTCAGCTTGCCGTTCAAGGCGAGCGATAGATAGAAGCGCGCGAGGCAGCCGAGCGGGGCAAAGACGAGCGCGAACAGAACTTGGCCGCGCCAGACTTCCGATGGAGCAAAGCCGGCGATCAAGCACGCTGCAATCCAGCAGCCCCAGCCGACGACGATGGTCGACATGTCCATGGCCTTTCGCAGCCTCTCGTGGCCCAAGAGAGACGGCAGAATCGGTTGCAGTGCGATGGCAAAGTGTGCGCCTGCGATGATGGCGCACAAGGAAAGTAAAACTGTGACAATAACTACAGCAAGGAACGCCATGAAAGAGAAGCCCCCATTCCTTGGCGTCGGTCCCGAAAGGGCCGGATCCGGGCCGAGGTCATTGGTCAGCGCGAGGACGGCATCCCTGATGAAAGAGGAAAAGGATGTAAAGGAGCCGCAAAATCCGGTTGCCAGCCCGATGTAAAGAGGAATGGACTTTTTGTATTTTTGATGATCCTGCTCGTTCCCTTCATGGCGCGCCCGGAAAAGCGAGCGATCCTCGGCCAGAAACCCAATGACGAAGCTGCCACCGAGGTTTGGCCAGACGGACGGGAACAGGACCGGAGAGCCCGGGTAGGTGGTGAGGGCCTGGAGACCAAGGCGGGCCAGAGTGCCCAGCAGGGAGAAGAAGATGAGGTAAGAAATGGTGTACAGCTCAGTAGCGGTGCGTGCGGAGAAGACGGCAGGCCGCTTATCGCCCTGGCGGCTTGGCGGCTGCGGCGACGTCGACATTTGCTATGACCCCGGCGATCCGGTAATCCTACCAATATCGGGGCCCTTCTCCTTCCTCCAGTTTATCTCCCGCCTTGGCAACAGCTAGTTCGAGGCATTTGGTGCAGTTGTCCCCCCCTTGTTTTCCTCGATTGTTTTGTTTTGAAGTCTTTGTAGTGCATCACGATAAAAGGTCGAAAAAATAAACACTGCAAACAAAATCCAAATTAACGAGAGCTGTCTGCTCCACTGTGGGTCCCCAAAAGCACCGGGGGTCGGGGGTTTGTTTGGTAACGTTGGTTGGGAATGCCGGTCTAAATCTCAACAGGACTACCCTGCAACAAACTCACCTAGCCGATAGGCCGATTGATTAAGAAAGAGGTCACGAGTTGGCTTGACTCTAATTACTTAGTACCATGTATGTTTACGTTTCAGTGTGGAGCAATGGATAGATGCGCCTATGTTGGCAGCTCCGTTAGATTAGGAAGTTGGATAAGGGTACTCGAGATTTATCTTTCCGAGATAGATAAACGTCGACGCCCGATTATGAATAGCAAAGAATATTTTACTTGATTCCAACAAGGCGATTTGGGCAGAAATAAAACGAAAAGATAACTTCAAGAAGAGCAGCTGGAGGTTTTAGCATACCTATGTAGAAATTACTCCGTATAGGTAGCTAGTGTGGAGAACTCACCGCTGCTTTCGAACCGATTCCGCCCACCACAAGCTTCCCCGCGTTCAAGATTGCAGTGCTGTCACAGCTTGCTCTTGGAATGACCTTACTCCTTGTACAGCACAGTACCTCAGAACAGGCAATGGCAATGTCTACCGGGCAGTACCACCTTACTAAGACAAGTTAAGGGGAAGCAACCTGCACTCACAACTTGCTTATCTTTTGCTGTCCGGCATTTGGTCACAGGTTGGCTCTCAGCTTTAGTGGTCCTTTGTATGCAACAAAAGAGCATTCCCGGTGTCCCGTAATTTTGACTACTTCTTTGAGTTTACTTTCGTGCAATCCCAACGAACTTGTAAGAAAATAAAATAAAAAATCGGCTTCCCGGAACGATAATCCAGTCGACTTTTATTGGGTCAAGCTGTGTGATACATTAGATACAAGCACCACTTCTCAAACTATCTGTCTCACATTTACCCCAAGTCCCGCGACTCCAACCAATTCATCTTCCCGCACCCAAAAAAACCATCCCCGCTCCCAACCAAGGGCATAAGGAATATACTCTCTCTCAAAATGGATCTTCCATCAAACGTCCACGTCTCACAGCACCCTTGCCTCAGGGCAAAGTTGAGCCAGCTTCGATCCAAGAATGCCAGTGCAAAGGAGGTCAAGAGCCTGGTCAGCGAGATCTCGTTGTTTATCGCCAGCGAGGCCATGGGGTCCACTCTCAAGGTCGTCGATGGTCCCAAGGTTAGTTTCTGGCAGTATCCTCTCATGGATTTATTCTCAGCAATATATATACCGAGATATTTATTGCTAACACTCCACCAAAAAGGATGTCTCGCCCATCGGTGCCGAGTACACCACCAGCGTCATCACCCCGGAGACCATCTGCCTTGTGCCTATTTTGAGATCAGGGCTGGCAATGACTGAAGGTATGTATAATTTTTTTTTTTTTTTTTTTTTTTTTTTTTTCACCTTCTACTCATGTCACGGTCATATAACCTCTGAATTCTGCATTCATCCCTCTCATACCTGACCCCTATAAACACTTTCCACTTACATTAACATCAAACCCCTCCTACCAAAAAAAACCCCCTCACCACCAGCCGTCCAAACCCTCCTCCCGGACCCCGTCCCAGTCCACCATCTAGGTCTGTACCGGGAGCCGACGACGCTCGAGCCCGTCGAGTACTACAACAACCTCCCCAACCACCTGCCGCAGGGCGCCTCGGGAGACGCCAGCCAGGTCCCGAGCCTGGCCTTCATCCTGGACCCAGTCATCGCCACGGGAGGAACCTGCGCCGCCGCCATCCAGACGCTCCGCGAGTGGGGCGCTCGCCGCATCGTCGTACTCAGCGTCATCGCCGCAGCCGAGGGAATCAAGCGTGCCGCCGACGAGTGGCCCGAGGGCGTCGAGATCTGGGTCGCCGGTGTCGATCGGGAGCTCACCGACCGCGGCATGTTGAGGCCTGGTTTGGGCGATGTTGGTGATCGTCTGTTCCTCACCATCGGCAAGTGAAAAAGAAAGGATGAGGGTATTTCTGAGTCGGCAGCAGAGGCTACCTGTTAGCTTAGGTCAAGGCCTGGTTGTCTGCTTATTTTTGTCACTGTACTGTGCAGCATCAAACCACAAGTCCAAAAAAAGGCCTTGAAAACAGTCAACTCATCAATCATAATCATCATTCATCAATCATAACGGTACATATGCCTCCTCATCTAGTAAAGTCTTCTCCCTCCAGCTCTCTTCAACCCACTGCTTCGTGATCAGCCTCGGTGGCCTTCGTATCAGGCTTATGCTGTGCCTCAACTCAGCCGCCAACTCCCTAGCGGCTGCCCCCTCAGTAGAGTCACCCGCTACCACGACGTGCGTGAGACCTTGCGACTGCACATTGTCTATTACAATCCCACCGCCGAAACGGATATAGTTTCGCAGTATGTCAAGGTGGTGCTTTGGAGTCCCGGCCACACCAGCAACGTGCACTATGCAGCGCCTGAATACGAACCCAGACCCTGTTATCTCACACCCTGCCGATTCCAAGCCGTCTAGGAACTTATTGAGGTCAAACCTGTCTTCATCCTCAATCTTGGGAATACCCTCTGCGATATGTTTCAACTCGTCGACGCCCACGGCGCGCATGTAGCTATCGCCGTACTCATCCACCTGGAACTCCGCGGTCCGCTTGGTAGCCTCCGAAGCATTGAAGAGATGTTTCTCCTCGAGGGGTAGGAGAAACGCTACGCCGTCTTGATCAAGACAGTCCAAGATCCAATTCGGCCTGATAATATCCACTTCGCTATCGCGCTTGAGAAGGCTTGCAACCTTTATGCCCTTTTTATCCGCAATCAGGTGCTTTCCAGGCTGGGGATCCGTCTGTTGAGAGAGTGTTCCGCCATGCGCTTTTATCAAAGACTCGAGCTGAGCTTTAGTCTTCCTGGTTGGTTTGACGCAGTCAGTCATGACGCAGAATTTCCAACCTTCAAACACGCTCTTTGTCCGGCTTGTCTGTGCCTGCCCAGCTGCAGGCTTCTGATCTGTCATGAGTGTATCTGGATCCTGCCCAGCAATCAAGATCTCGCGCCTGGCTCTCTTTTGAGGCCTGCGCTTCCGATCCTCAATTTTCATTTCCTTCTTCTCCTTGGCTTGCTGCTCAGCATCTTCTTTGAGCTTCATGAAGCCATCTACATCCAGAGCAGAGTCCCATGTTCTATCCGTCCGCAGCCGCCGGAACCTCGGAAAGCGTAGTGTAATCTGCATGGCGAACTGTGGGGAAGCACCGATGCTGGCCGCCTTGACCGCAACAACGATGGAGTCCTTTGGTCGGATCCAGACGTCAGGCCGCTCATACTGGTACTTTTCGCCGCCACCAAGCTCAATAAACTCGCTTGGAGGTTTCTTCGGGTCCCAGTTCATCCATTTGTCCTCTGTCAAATGACGGATCTGTGCATAGTCCTCGGCCTTGAAGCCGCCGCCAACCTTGAAGAAACTGATGCATTTCTCCGGGTTGGCACCTGCCTTGATGTGGTTCTCGCCAACTCTGAGGCCACAAAGAAAGCTGGAGATGGTGCCTCCACGGTGTCCTGAGCCGTAATAGCCGCCAATGACCACACAGTCCAGTGACTCGCCAAACTCAGACATGTACTCTGGTTTCACTTTGATCCAATCATTATTTCGACTGTTCAGACGATAGACTGATCTCGGGTTCTTCAACACAAGACCCTCCGAGGAGTCAGCTACAACCTTGCGCAACAGCGGCTCGACAGCATCGGCTGAAGTTGCTTCCTCATAGGGATGAATTTCGAACCTACGGTGTACATCACGGACAACTTGGGCTAGCGCCTTGCGGCGATCTTGCAACGAGTTCTTGGTCAGTGCTGTGTCATTCAGATACAATATGTCGAAGATGCGAAAGAGCGGCCGCTCGTTTGTGTCGTCAAATGGTGTCTTTTGACCAAGCAAGGCGGCCGTCTTGAGTGTACCGAAAGGCACCATCTTGTCGATTTTTGGATCCCAAGTGACCATCTCACCGTCCAAGATCAGATTGGAAACTCGAGGGTCGAAAGCATCGGATAAATGCCGGGTCAGTGCGGAGTTGTCGTCTTGAAATCCATTACCGTAGAGATAGGTGTAGTCCTTGCCCTTTCGAGACCAGAAAGAGAAGCGCTTGACTCCTGGATGATCCTCGTCATCTATCATGTGCAATTGCATCCGCTCGCCATCGAGCTTTTCCTCGATCCAGAATCTCCGGTCTTCGTCGGTGACCCCGAGGTCTTGGACCATTCTAGCAAAGTTGGGTGAGTGAGGCTGAAACTGGGCCAACTGGGGCTGAAAGCATTGCATCAACGTCACTCTGGTGTCTTCCTGCTCCAGACGGAGTGCGGGATCATACAGCTCCCAGCACACACGGCGTAAGCTGGAGCTGACATTGAACAGAGCCTCAGCGTCAGGATGCCATTGGTATAGAAATGTACGCTCGCTTGCACCAATCTTCATGGCCTTGAGAATCATGCGAATAAGCCACATCATCTCCTCTGCGTTCATGCGTTCATAGAAAGTTTGAAAAATGGGCAGCTGCTCGGCCTCGCCTGAAGCGGCTGCCAGTTTATCGAGCAGCGAGTTGACTTCTCCAATACGCATATCCCCCGGCGCCATCCGCATCTGTCTTTTGGATAGCGTTTCAAAACATCTGCCAGCAAAATCACCCGCCATGCGGCTGGCAAAAGTCTGACCGGGGAGTTTCCATTTCAGAAGGTTTTGGCCATCCTCCGAGTCTGGTGCAATCTTGATCAACTTCACTAGAAGCTTTCCGATTGCGTTTTCCTTGAGACCATAGACAGCACGATCGCGGTCCTTGTCCGGCAGTATCAGACGTAGAGCTGGGTAAAAGTCATTGCCAACTTCGGCCCGCCAGCGATCGATGAAGCGCCTGATGATGAGACGTCTTTGTTCGTGAGGAGACAGCCTCGGGCCGCCCTTGCGGCCTGCAGGTCCACCGGGACCTCTCCGATTCTTGTGCTCATTCAGAGGGTTGAAGAGATTTGTGAACAGTTCGGAGAAGACAAGCGTCTGGGAGTGATTGCGCGGACGATTAGGGTATCTAGATCGGAGAAAAGACTGTTTAGCTGTCTAGTCTGCGGTAGCATACAAAACGCAACGGGGCACTAGGGTAGGTAGTCAAAAGTGCTTCTGCGGTCATGCTTACTTCTCATCAACTTCTCCCAAGCCAGCATCACCAAAGCTATATTGCAGGGAATCTTCATCAATGGCCTCTTGAGATGTATCCTCCCGTTTAATTCGAGACATTGCGATCGACGATTAAAAGTCAACCCGGAAGATGCGCCCGTTGTATCCTGACGTTCAGGAGCCAAGATTGGCGGTTTTGTAATCGTCAGCCTTTGTGTTGGCAATCGAGGAGTGTCATGCTTAGGCTTGTGGTGATCATTTGGGGTCAATGGGAAACTTCGTTAATTTGGCCTTGAGAGACGCGCCTGTTACGCGACTTCCCCGGTTGCTGCCTGCAGCGAGGGAGGGCAGACCCTTGTCCGGTCACTCTTTAAATTCATACGCTAACCAACCAACCAACCAACCAACCAATCTATCTCATACGTGTAGGTACAGCAAACTGAGTAAAAAAAAACTGCCTACCTATTTATTGCCTACCTGGTAGATAAATTACCTTGCATTAGATTGAACTGTCTCATCGTAATAGTCATGTTTCCTGGTTCATAGATTACGTTTTAAGTTGGTTTACTTCAATTAGACTGATGTCTACTCCGTATAGAGTCTGGAACACGGATCGACGTCTTTTTTCACGACATGTGGCACTCGCTTCCACATTGCCGTTGATAGCAAGGATGGAGATGCAAAAGATGATCTGACAACTCTAAGGGTAGGTGGGAAAAGGCCCAGGCAGTCTGTTCCCGTTGCCGCTTTACCGCATTACCCACTCACGCCACTACACAACAGCAACCAATTGACGTGAAGCGGTAGCCACAATGACAACTTCGTACAGAGCATCAGTACCAGCCAAACAAAACCAAGATGCAGATTAATTACCAAGTCCGTCATACTGGAATCGTGCCAGACTACCTAAGACTCGCTAGGCTAAGTCGTCAAGGTGACGCGTTCAACCACCGGTGCCTTTGTAATTTTGTTTTATTTGCCTTTTTGTTTTTCTGACTTTTCGCGGTGCCTCCATCCACACCCAAGACCTGGCGTCAAGCTAAACGACCGACTACGTCATAGATCAAGGTTGATAGCTTTTTTTCTAGGTTCGATTGACGCTGTAGCTGGGTAGCTCCCCAAGCCTAGCCATCCATTCAATGCGACCAATTTTTCTGATGTTGCCTTCCGTCTTGTCATTGCAGGGAGAGGTCAGTGACAACAAACCCAAGCCAATCCTTTTTGTTCGAGTTGATTTCAGCCCATCGTGACGGGGTTAAGTCAAGGTAGCCCATCTAATAATTAGCCGTCGTGGTAGTCGGGATGAGTGGGGTCTTCTGTACCAGCAATAAAGAAAGACATGGATGGATCCTTGGTAGTACCGTCACGGTTGGTGTGTGACTGGATGACGTCCTTGAAACCATATTGGCAGGCATTCCTCATGTCGCCCAATACCAGCTTCCTGCTTGGCAAGTGCCGGAACCTAAACATGCATGACATAAATCCCAAGTTTCCTTCTAGAGTTCCGTCCCATTTAACTTGAGCTGGTCCCGAACTCAAAGCTTCACGCATTTTGACGATTATTCTTCCATACTTGTTTTGTTTCCCATCGTGATACCCCGTCTTGCTTTATCAGGCAGACACATCAATTGGTCTCTTAGCAACAACCATACAACACATCAAAGTGATCCCATTCCCAAAAAGAATATAACATCATCAACATCCATAATTGGATCCTAATAATACAACCCACCAAATAGCAACCATGGCGTCGGTCAACAAGCCAGTCGACGTCAAGCAGAAGGATGCCGACATTGCTCGGAAGCTGCAGGTCTATGGTATCATTTCAGCTTTCCAGGCAGGAAAGATTCCATCCAACGACCAAATAGATATCGCCCTCAACAGCTTCTTGCAGACCAAGGCTCTCTCCAAGCCTTCGGACAAGCTTTCGCCTGAAGGTCAAGCCTTGGTGGCCGACTTCCGTGACGTTGTGAAGAAGGCTCAGCACCTGGTGCTGTCCAAGAACGAGGGCAACCTTCTCCAGGATTTCATCTGGCAAACCACTCACTTCGACCCCAAGTCTGTTCAGTCGCCTCAGGCGCCCGTGGACAAGGATACCGCCAGAGCTCACGGTAACCGCGCCGCTGAAGGCCTGAGGACTCTAGGAACCTTGATTATCACCAACGGACAATTCCGCAAACTTTGTAAGTGCCGCCGGGAACATTCATTATACTGATTTCAGTCATCCTGGTGCTAACACGATCTACCCTTACAGTGAAGGATGCTTCCATTCTCCTCAGGGACATGGCAGGAGATGCTGCGACGAAAGCAGCCTCCAACGTCAAGCCTTCCCAGGATGATCTTTCGCAAATTGATCGTCCAGCAGACGACAATGTCTGGCATGATGCTCCCAACTTGAGCAAGGATAACATTAGGAAGCAGGTGCAGGGAGTTTACAAGAACAACAAGGCTAACGGCCAAACCCCGGCAACAACTGAGCCTGGCCAAATCGCTCCCGGCCAAACCTCTCCCCTCCAGTCAAGTGCTGTGCAGCCCACAACTGCTGGAGTCAACGGTCAGGAGCCCCCGCCAGAGGTTCAGCTTACCGCCGAGGCCCAGCAGGCTGCCAAGCAGAAGGGCGTGGAATATCGCGCCCGCACCAAGCGCTACCTTGAGCAAAAGGTGCCCAAGGACAGGAGGGAGGCGACAGTCTGGCGCCTCAAGAAGATGCTAATTGAGTGCCAGCAGCACCCTGAATACCAGGCGGCCATCCACACTCTGCTTGACTTGGCTTCTGAGTATGGCTACCACGCCAAGGCCCTTGGTATGGACAGCTCGGATGCCGCCAGGGACGCCCGGGCTTCCAACCTCGGCCAAGCTGAGAGGGACCTCAAGACGCTGATTGAGCGTTTCGCCAACGGTACATCGACCGATGACCTATGGAACGCCATTGGCCAGATCTACCGTGATGCTGACCAAGATCCCGAGCTGCGAAACTGGCTCAAGCGCTGCAACCGCTACATCCGCCGGTGCCTCGAGGAGCAAGGCTACGTCATCGACGAGTCGAGCACCGAGGAGTGGGATCAGCTGTACGACGAGGGCTCTTACCTCCTTCGTGACAAGTACAAGCTCCATGTCGACAGAATCCTGGACGAGGTCAAGTTCTTGTTCTCTGAGTTTGACAAGGACCCGCTGAACAGGTCTTTCCGCGAGGCCATTATGAAGCTCTTCACCGATTTGGGTAACGACGAGAACGGCAAGCCAGTCTTCAAGAAGCACCTGGTTAAGGATCTCACTGAGGTTATCATTCCAGCCACCTTGGAGAACATTGCCTATGTTCCCATCCCTCGAATTGAGTACCAGGACCCCCAAATCGACTTTGTCGTTGAGAATCTGGTTCTCGAGAGCGACAATTTCACCCCCAACGTTATGGAGATTGATTCTTCCAACTACATGCGCTGGGTAAGTTGCAAAAGTAATTATTCTAGTTTTATGTATACATTCAGAAACTGACTCCTCTCAAATTCACAGGGCCGCAAAACCGTCAAGTCCTCCCGCAAGCACTCGGGCGAGATTAAGGTTGCCGGAGTGCAGATGGACCTCCGCGATGTTTCTTACTACGTGAAGCGTAAGAAGGGATTCCCTTCGCTCACAGACGTTGGTCTCATGGATATCTTCATGGGAGGCAACGGTTTCTCATTCAAGCTCAAGCTTTCCACGCCGGATAAGAAGGATGCCCAGAATTTCTTCAAGGTTGACAAGGTTGACGTCGAGGTTAGCAACCTCAGCATCAAGATTCACCAGTCCAACCACAAGTTCTTGTTCAGCATTGCGAAGCCCATCATGTTGAAGGTGATGCGCCCGGCCATCGAAAAGGCGCTCGGCAAGGTGATCAAGGATCGCTTCAACGAGTTTGATCAGATTCTCTTCCAACTCAAGCAGGAGGCAGACAAAGCCCTCGAGGAGGCTCAGTCCGACCCTGAGAATGTGCCAAACATCTACTCTCGTTACGCCAGCGCCGTCCAGCGCCGTGCCTTGGCGACCAAGAAGAAGACCGAGGAGGCCGTCGCTGACAAGAAGGTCAACTATGCTGTTACGACCGAGGATTCAATCTTCCCCGATATCAAGCTCCCTGGACCTGCCAATGGGTCTGCTCTCAGCACGCGCGCAGCCGAGTTCAAAGAATTGGCTACCAAGGGTTCAGCTTGGGAGTCTCCAGTCTTTTCTGTCGGCGAGGCATCCAAGAGCACCGATGTTCCTGCTGCTCCACAAATCACCCGCAAGGTGCACAACACGGGCAATGGCAATGGCGTTGGTGCAGGCCCGGGTATGGTTGGCTCGGGTCCTGACATGGTCGGCTCTGGTCCTGGTATGGTTGGCGGACAACCCCAGATTACTAACGGTGGCATGGCGCTGCACGCATAAAATGAGAAAGATTCTGGATGGTTATCGTGGCTTATTCGTAATACATGTACTCTCCTTTGTATAAGTACCTTAATGAACGCGTCGACACGCCCGTTGTAATTAACGCAAGTTACGTTTTACGGTAGCAGAGTTTGAAAGAGAAGAGAATGGCATGTCAATAAAATCTGTAAAATTGATATGCTTCACCCTTCAATATGGAAAGGTCATTTCTGTGAGGATTTAGATTACTACTTTAAGCGTTTTAGTTGCAAGACGGTAAAAACATAAAGCGCAACTATAGGGGAATTTGTCCATATTCGCTTGAGATAATTGTGGCACAAACCATGAATTAACAGGACGATCTGTATTTTTGTGGGCCATTTGAAACTTCATGCAATGTGGCAACGAAACTAAACTGCAGCACAGAAGAGGATTGGAAATAGAATGCCTGCATGTGGAAGAGAACTGCAGCAAGGCAGTAGGGGGGGATATACAAATAGTAGTAGGCTCGTAGCAGTTGTTGTGGGTCTCTTGGACATTTTCTTCTGTTTGCCGCCTTGCCGCCGCTGCCTGTTGGCCCCGCTGTCTAAGGGTAAAAAAAAAAAAAAAGTTCCCTTGCTTGACTTGATCAACTAACTGGATGAATAAGAGTGCCTGGATGAACATTTTAGGTTCTGCTTTTCATTTCTTGCTTCCCGTATTTACAGAGAGGCGTTCATACGTAAGACTCTGATCCGAATATCCCGTCCCAGTCGCCACCCTTTTATCGGCCGATACTTTTTGGTTCTTTTTTTTTTTTTTTTTTTTTTTTTTTTTTGCCCCGACTTTTGGTACATCAAAACGGCGCAGTGGGGGAAACCATTCAGGGTCGTCTTTTTTGTGATTTAGCAGCACCTTTTTTTCTTCTCGACTACACCGTAACACTTGTCCTTCACCGGTTATGGACGGAACAAGTAGCCCCGGCGGCGCATCGCCGCCAAACGTTGACGAGGACATTGATCTCTACGGTGCGCACCGCCGAAAACCCGCGTGCCGACTCCTTTATTTTGACTTTTTATGACTTTTTGTTTTTTTGACTTTTTGCCTCATCCTTTTCCCGAACCCTTAACTCACTAATGGTACAGAACTTTTGGAGATCGACAGGTCCGCCAGTGCGTCGGATATAAAAAAGGCATACCACAAGGTGAGGAGATTTCTAGCCGTCCATGGCCTACCAGCCGGCAGCAAACAAGCACACGCCGCCGTTTGCCTATTTCTGGTTTTACTCGTTATCAAATAGCTAACCTTCACCACCACCCACCCCCGCCGTGACAAACCCACACCAATCCAGGCAGCGCGCCAACACCACCCCGACAAGGTCCCCGAGGACCGCAAGGAAGAGGCCGAGGCGAGGTTTAAAGCCATCCAGCAGGCGTACGAGATCCTCCGCGACGATGACAAGCGTCACCTGTACGACACGCACGGAATGGCCGCCTTTGACCCATCCCGCGGCCACGGCGGCATGGGCGGCATGGGCGGCATGGGAGAGGACGACCTGCAGGATTTCTT
Source organism: Pyricularia grisea (assembly GCF_004355905.1). Taxonomy (NCBI): domain Eukaryota; kingdom Fungi; phylum Ascomycota; class Sordariomycetes; order Magnaporthales; family Pyriculariaceae; genus Pyricularia; species Pyricularia grisea. Next base: position 1,545,092 of record NW_022156720.1, read on the forward strand.
TTCCATGTTCATGGGCGGCGGAGGGATGGGTGGGATGGGAGGGATGGGCGGAAGGCCCGGACCCAGGCGGCCGCAGCGGGGCGCCGACCAGGAGATACCGCACGAGGTGACGCTCGAGGAGCTATACAGGGGCAAGACGGTCAAGTTCGCCAGCAGCAAGCGCGAGCTCTGCGCCGTGTGCAAGGGGTCCGGCGCCAGGGAGAAGTACAAGCCGCAGGACTGCGACAAGTGCCAGGCCAGCGGGTTCCGCAAGGTCCTGAAGCAGGTCGCGCCGGGCCTCATGTCGCAGGACGTCGTCGAGTGCGACCACTGCCACGGCACCGGCAAGTACGTCAAGGAGAAGGAGCGCTGCAAGAAGTGCAAGGGCAGGGCCACCTTGCCCGTCACCAAGGCGCTCGAGATCTACATCCCCAGGGGAGCCTTCCACGGAGAAAAAGTCGTGCTCGAGGGCGAGGGCGACCAACTGCCGGGCCAGACGCCGGGAGACATCATCATCGTGCTGGTGGAGAAGCCCCACGACACCTTCACCCGCATAGGGCACGACCTGTCGGCCGAGCTCAACGTCACCCTAGGCGAGGCCCTCATGGGCTTCTCGCGCGTCGTGCTCAAGCACCTCGACGGCCGCGGTCTGCACCTCGAGCTGCCCCGGGGCAAGGTCCTCCGCCCGACCGAGATCCTCAAGGTCCCGGGCGAGGGTATGCCGCACAAGCGTGGCGATGCCAAGGGTGATCTTTACCTCATCGTCAAGATTGAATTTCCAGAAGACGGCTGGCTGAAGGACGACAGTGACTACGAGGCTCTGCAGAAGCTTCTCCCACCACCAGCGGCGCCCATCACGGCGGACGAGGTGGATGATGTGGAGTATGAGAGGGACGCGGACATTGAACAGGTAAGAAAACGCCATTGTCTATCCAAGGCCTTGAAGCCAGTGGCGTCGGGAGTAATGTCTCCATTTACTAACACATCGAAACTACAGATGGGTGCTTCGGCTGGAGAAACGGGTGGATCAGAGTGGGAGGATGAAGAAGAGGCTGGACCCCAATGTGCTACTCAGTAGATGTCCGACATGGAAAAAAAGAGAAAAAAAGAAACGGTTGATGCCATTCAATTTCAATCAATATGAAGAAGCCTGCGTTCATCTGTATTTAGATTTAGACTTCGGTTGTATTGGTAGGCGTCCATCGTGCTTTTCTAATTCCAGGTCTAATCCATCCCCAAAACGCCGACTGCCGGCCCCAAGTGAGTTCAAACAGTTGAAAAAGAAACCTGGGGCCTAACCCCCCGGGCGTCGTCGTTAGCATCACAAGCCCCTGCCTGGCTTGTTTTGGTCGTCAAAATGTTCGTTATTTCCGCATTACCAACATCACGGTCGGGTGTCTCTTGGGCTGCTGAATGGGACAAGACGCAACCGTAAAAAAGAAGATGCAATTCATGACCCTAGGGACCCCAGAAGCTTCCGTGCAGAAAATGCCAGTGATATTTTTTTTCCCCCGCAGACCAAGAGCAAAGTAAATCTTTGTCGCAACCAGAAAAAAAAAAGGAACGAAACACGCCGTACACCACACAGATCGAGTCGATTATACCTCGGTGGTAACCTTGGCCTTGGGGTTGGTAACCTTGACACCCAGCTGCTTCGCCCGTGCGATGATCTCAATGCGCTTCCTCGATGAGACGTTGTGTGCGATCCTAGATTGTGAGATTTGTCAGCCTTTTTGCCGGGCCTTGATTTCCGTCTCCGTGTTTTGATTCCGTTTGCAACAAAAGGAACCCATCCGGTGCCGTGGCGGTAAAACGTACTCAGCGGCGAAGACCTGGTTGTGCATGAGGAGGAGCTCGACGTCGTTGACGTTCTGGACGAGGAAAGCCTTGTGGCCGGAAGGCATCATGTGGCGGGTTCTCTTGTTGGAGCCATAGCCAATCTAATAGTCGGCAAAAAAAGAAAAAAAGTCATCCCACGTTAGCACACTCATGACTTTTGCCAGTGCCGTCTCAGAGATCCAGTCTGTATATCCCTTCTCTCTGATCGGCCTAGAGTCGAAAATAAACGCACCGAGGGCATGGCAAGGTTGCCACGGAACCGACGGCGAACACGGTTGTCGATTCCCTTGGGCTTCCTCCAGCTAGGGTCAACGCGCTTGAACCTGTCGCTCTGGTGGCGCATGAAGCTCTTCGTGCCTGTATCAAGCAGAAAAAAAAGCAAGTCAACGATCCAGTCCAATTATTTCCATCGTGACCTTTGTAGGATCCTCCATTCTCGAGTTTTCGTCGGGGTGTGGTGCAGGGCTCGAATTTCGCATCGCGGGCGGGTTTTTTTTTCTTTGTGACATACGCTTCTTCACGATCGCGGTGTGCTTGGCGGCGGCAACCATCTTGACGGCTGGAAATTGAAAAACAATCAGTACTTGAATATGTCGAGAATGACTTCCGGAGATGATTCTGGCAGCAAGTACCTTGTACGGGGTTGTCTTTTTTGCTGTTGGGTTAGTTAAACGGGGGTTGTCGACGAGGTGCCTATTGCGAGGGAGTTTCGTTCGGTGCTGAATTCAAAATTTCATTGTGGGAGGGGAACTATTCTTCACGTGACCCCGACTGTACAGGGGAATTTGCACTGTGGGCAACAAATCGTCGTTTGGTGAGCATCCCCACTTTTCGGGGCTCCGCCATTTTCTATCCCTTGGCGTTCTGCTTCTTTACCGCAACCCAACTTGTCTATCTAGTACAGTGAGGATCTGTCTATGCTATCATTCCTAAGTTTGTAGGCTCCCTTCGCCCCGACACGATGTTTACAATGTATACTACTCTATTCACATTCCGCAGTATCTACAGCCAGCTATTTGTCGTCGAAAATCACTCAATGACTCAAGGAATGATGGGTGCCGCATCGCCTCGGGGAGGATCAAAGTGGATGGAGCCGGGCAGCGTGCATGTGCTTCGGGGGTCTCTGAACTGGTGTTACCCCTGTGAGGAACTTGCTCCATAATCACAAATTTTTTTTTCTTCCACTGCGATGACATGGGTCCATTGCTTTGGATCGATGTGACATGTTGTTCCCCCACGATTGTAACATGTCTCGAATCCCCAAAGATACTCTTTTTGTGGCCTAAATGAGGTTTCATGGCCAGAGTGGCAAGCCAAAATCAGCAGAGACAACAGCTGGAAGAAGAGAGTGTTTGAGATAGCACATCATGTCCAGGCGAGGTTGCGCACTTGTTCTCATCAAACATCTTTGCTACACAGAACATAACTTGCACATGTACATACAAGGCAGCAAAACGAGATATTGTTCTTACTTCGTATGTTCTATAGTACCCAAGGGTGGATACACACTACGGGTCTGTTTTACACAAAGTGGATTACGAGGTGGAATAAAGCTCTCTCGTGAATCCATCGTAGCACCGGCAAACCCTACACAAGACCGTTGTAGCCTGTCCGTGCACACAACAAGCTGGTATAGTGTAATGGTTAGCACATGAGGTTCTGAAGAAATGTCCTTGACAAGAATCGTCCTCGTAATCTAGGTTCGATTCCTAGTACCAGCTCGTTACACAACATTTCACAACGCTTGTATAGTGTAATGGTTAGCACATGAGGTTCTGAGGTGTCATAGACAGCAATAGTCCTCGTAATCTAGGTTCGATTCCTAGTACTAGCTTTTTGTTGATGTAGAGCGATCAAGCCGTGGATGGGGTCGTGAAAAGAGTCTGTTGCTTTTGGTTCCAAGACGGAATGGAGCGTGGTTGTGTATTCACTGCATACCTGTGGAGTAAATACGCGGAGCTGTAAATCTTCATCAATATGGAAAAGATTGAGGAGGTAACTCCAAGTTTTGATGAAATATACGTCCAGTAATTTTAGCCTTGTAGCTTGCAAGTACAAGTCCAGTTAAAACCCACTTGATTGAAATACATACATTTCAGCCCACTCTACTTAGGCTGCCATCTCCCCTCCTGTTGTACCTTCCTGCCCAGATGCCCGATGCAGGCACGTATCAACCTTACTTACCTATGTATATGTATGCTTCATAAGGCAGCTTTACGAGAACAATTGCATGGAACACATCTTTCAAAGCAAGGCAACGTACTCAGGAAGTCTACTGGTGATTATTTGTTTTTGTTTTTCTCTATAACCTTAGTTTCACCCTAATTTTCCCAATGTTTCTCCGTAAACCATTCGAGCCCAAAAACACAAATACAACGCTAGAAACAGAAACCCATTGTGAATCCTCTACTGGATCTGGGCCATTTTTGCAGTCATGAAGTTATAGAAAGAGAACGAATTCGAGGTAGTACCATACGTGCTGTAGCAAAAAGAGACGCGGTTAGCACAATATTCAGGGACAGTACGAGTTTAGGGGAACACCTACTAGACGAAACGGCTGGCAAGGTACGATCCGAAGATGGCCCGGAGGTAGTTGTCAGGGACGCGGGCAATTATGTTCTCGAGGCCAATCTTCTCGAGCAACAGGTTTGGCAGGGCGTCCTTGAGAACCGAGACACGGATCTTCTCGTTCTCCCACAGTTCGCTGTGTTGCAGCTCCTGTTCAAGACTGTCAGCATTCATTGCCCCAAATTTCCCGATCGGAACAGAAGGTGTCTTCAACTTACAGCATCAAGAGTGGTAATTGCCACAGACAGCTTGTCGGACAAGACTGGCCTAGGCACACCAGTCTCGGCATTCTCGCGCCAGATGGCCTCGAACTCCAAGTAGGCGTTGCGTTGGATAGTTTCTGTATAGATATTAGTATGAGAGGGTCCACCATATGGGTCTTGATGTGGGTCCCCCGCAACAGGAATTATCACATACCTTGAACTTGCTTCACATAGGCCTTGTAGAACTCAGGAGCGTTGCCAGCGGCATCAACACACATGTGCTCAACAAAACCTTCATCATCGAACGCAAGACTCGCCAAAACTTCGAGCGATGAGCTGGTTACACCGCCCTTGTTCGCAGAGGCGCTTTTGTTTTAAAACAAAAGAAGTTAGCACAACGTTATTTTCAACACATAGGGACTTGTGAGTCTAAGAAACCTACTCCTTGATGAAGATGCAACCCGCGTTCTCGAGGCGCATACGCGAGGGCTCACTGCAGAACAGGTTGGCGCCCTCGACGATGTAGGGGATGGTTGACCTGCCATCCTTGATGATCTTGGCAACAGAGACGAGGTCAATGGACTCGGGACGGCCACCACACGGCACAAACATGTCCGTGAGGCCAGTGTCCAGGAGGTGGTAGGTGTTGCGGAAGGCGGTGCCGTTGGCGACTACCTGACCGTTAGGTAGGGTCACGTTGACATCCTCGCACAGCACACGGTAACCATCCTTGCTGAGTTTGCTCATGTCAAAGTTGGAGATCATGACACGCTTCTTGGCCAGCCTGCGGAGCTCATCCATGTCGATTCCGTTGGGGTCGCAGAGGACACCCGAGCCGTCGACGATGGATGTGTACATCTCGTTGCTGAGCAGGATCTCGTTGCTGCCCAGGTCTCCGTCGGGTCCGCCAGTCTGCATCTTCCTGACCTTGGAGGGGTCGAGGTCGAGCTTGCGGTAGATGCCCTTGACGTACTCGCGAACCGACAATGTGGTCATTCCATAGGTGTCGTGAGGAATGCCACCAAGCTTGGGTGACTTGCCGGTGAAGAAGGACTTCCACCAGGGTGCGTTGCGGGAACGAGCATGCTCGGTTGCCCAGTCGACAAGGTCGGCAGTGTTCTCATCGGGGCCCATGAACAGAATCTCGGGCTTGCCGTACAGATCCACAATCGGGTTCTTGATACCGGGAGTCTCGGCGGGCAGGAGAAGGTCAAGGATACTGTCAATGTACTTCTCAAAGGCCTCACGTGCCTTGTCCTGCTGCTTTGCGTCAAGCAGAATGACACCCTTGGAACCGCCCTCGGGAATGTCCTTGTTCTTGCGCTGCTGCGTGCTGGCAAGTCCGTAGTTCTCATCGAACAGGTTGCGAGCGTTGATGGAGTATGCTTCCTTGCTGCGGGACTTGACGATACGAATACCACCACGGGCGACGTCCTTGAAGCGGAGGTGGAAACCACGCGACTCAGATGTGATGACGAGGAACATGCCGTAAAGTGGCGTGGGGTACTCGATCTCGGGCAGGAAGGAGGCGTCCAGGCGGAAGCTCAGAGCGACCTTTGTGGGGGTGAAGTAGTTGGTCTTGAGGATGGCGCTGTTGAAGACACGGAAGGCAGTCATGACCATCTCCTCGTGCTCGTTGGAAACCTCCCTGGTGATGCGCTCCTTGAGAGCCTCGTCAGACAGCACCTCGACACCAGGTGTAGGTGTGATTGTGCCCTTCCCCTTGGCATCCGTGTTCAGGTGAACGCTGGCGAATGCAGCGTACAAAAGACGGACAAGACCCGGGTATGACCCAATGATCTCCAGGATGTAGTCGGGAGTGAAAGTCTCAGTACGCAGACGCCTCTTCAGCTTGGAGAGAAGCTCGGCATGTACGTTGTTCTTGGGGTCCAGGGCATCCGAGAGGGTGGCGTACTCGGAACCCAGGCGGTTCAGGAAATGCTGAACGAAGACCCAAGCACAGTGACCGTAGATGGCCTCCTGAAGGCTCAGCTCACCGGTAGCAAAGAGGTGGTGAAGCTTGTTGAGGGGAATGCAGTACAGCAGCGAAGTCTCCTTGGTGATTTGGTGAATGGACTCCTCGATGGGTGGGTACTTGCCGTCGAGGTTTGAGGCGGGGCGCAGGTAGATGGACATAACTGTGATGCCGTTGGAGAACTGCTCAACATATTTACGGGAGCTGGTGACGCCATAGTAGTGGTACAAGTCACTGATGGCGCTGAACATGCCCCTGGCAGTACGGGACCTGAAGGCAACCACGAGACGCTTCTCTGGCGAGTCCTCGATGTCGAACACCTCGATGACTGGGCCAGTTCGGTTGACGGCCAACTCAATAATCTCCTGGTAGATCTGAAGGGTGTTCTTGGTGGCCTTGGCAAGGAACATGCGGTCGCTGATGACCTCAAGACGAGTCTCATCAGGGTCGGCATTGGGCTCCACAAATGTGCACTGGTAGACGAAGTAGCAGCGAAGACTGGAACCGCCCCCGTTGGTGTTCTGGCCTAAAACGCCAGGTGACCTGAAGGTCTCGACCCGGAACCTCTGGGAGTCGTTGCCATCAAGATACTTGGCCTCAAGACGAGTCTCGTAGCGCGGGCCCTCGATTGCACTACGTCCCGGCTCGCTGGTGTCGATGTAGATGGCATGGTCAGAAGCCTCCATATCTAACCTGATCTCTTCCCGCTTGTCTTCGCGGGAGAAGGCTGCAACCTTGGCAGCATAGAGAGAGGTGATGTGGTTGGCAATGACGGCCGGCCTCTCGAGCTGGAAGTAGACATCGTCGATTCCAAGCTCGTTGTAGAACCAAGCCACCTGCTCGTCAATGACCTTGTCCGGGATCCAGCCATTCTCTTGAATCACCTTCTTGACTGTAGGATGGTCAGAATTGAGACGAGAAATTTTCAGGAGTGCTCCGCAACCGAATCTACATACCCTCAAGCATCTGCTCGGCCTTGCCTTTGAATTCTGGGGCAATGTAGCCCACAGTGGCGGACCTCAGAGTGCGGTTGCCATTGCCCTTGAGTTTTGACACGGCAAAGTGTGTCGGCTGAGGTGACGGATGCCTTTGGTCGTCGCCATTTGTTCCCAGAGCCTTTTGGGCTGTGCTGCTAACTGGTGAAGCCATGATGCTGGCACTGGAAGGCTCAAAGGGATCTGTATATTCCGGGAAGGAATTCCCCAGGTCAGCGGTTTTGATTCTTGGCTTATCCATGATGACGGCACCGCGTGCAAGGGTAGCACAGTGTTTGGAGATTGAAGATGTATGTGTAAGTGAATTGAATCTGGGGGCGGCTTATTTGCCAAGCAGTTTCTAAGCCGAAACAAGCCGTGGGTGCATTTGAAAGTAGAGTGATTGTGAGAGAAAGATGAATGAGTGTGTGACGTTTTTTTTTGTGAGGGCAGAAAAAAAAAAGAAAACAGAATTTCAAGTGCGGGTGAACAAGACAATATCTAAAATAGAGTCCACGTCGCCAGTTGTCTTTTTGTGATACCACAACTGAGTAATCGCTAGATCACCAATGCTGACGACAAGGGATGGAAGGTGCTGAGGTGGGTGGCTTAGATGCTGTAGCAGGGCACTTGTTGATAAGGGGTCTGGCTCCAAAAGAGTGCCTGCCGCTTTTTTTTTTTTTTTTTTTCTCTCTCTGTCTTCATTTTGTTTTATTTTGCGTCGCCTTACTTTGGCACCAACGCAGGGCAATTCCGACAAGCGACGGGTGGCTTCGTGGCTTACCGTATTTTTGTGTGGAATGAGCAATGCGTAGCCCCGTCCTGGTTTAAACTCGATTAGCTTAGGTTTCTCGAAAGGCACAGTAGCTTCAGACAGGTAAAGATAAAAATGCTCGTAATGCAGAATTGATAGTGATAGATAGGCGGGTTTGACAGGCTAGGGCAATTGGGCTGAGGCACGGCACACCGCCTAGCCCCAGTGCTCGGATTAGGCAAGGATCAATCCTCAACTCAAAGGATGACTTGTTTTGAATTGCGGCAAGGAATGCAGATAAGAGCCCGGCCTCCTGAACACAGCTTACCCGTCCGTTGCTGTAGCGGCTGGGGGTGAACGGATGGCAGATAGGGTAGACGCCAATGATTCGGTACAAGATAAGCTTGGAAGCTGGCGCAGAAGAAAAACATGGACGATTTTAATAACAAGCAGTAGTAGTAGGGCGGGCCACTTACTCTCAGACCACAGGTGTGTTGGGTGTTGGGATCTGCTAGAGAGATACCGGATCTACGCGGTGCCTGACCTGCCGGCTGAAAGAAAAGGGGAAATGATGTTTGTTTCCGACACGGATTGGTGGCCTCCCTTTCTTTCTTTCTTTGACAATTATAGATGAAAGGAGCTTGAATTGATTTGCAAAGAGAGCAATGCATGAGTAAGACCAAGATATCGTAACCTCAAGCGAACACGAACGCTGGGACTCGAGGGTCCTTTTTATACCTGAAGTACATCGTGTCAACCACAGGTCACGAAGTAGCTAGAGGTGGAGACCCCAGGAAGTGCATGTCAGGGGATGGCTCCCGTCATCCCAGGCGATCCGGTAATCGAATGCAGTAAGTCTATCACGGTACCTGGATTTGAATTTTTTTTCTGTCGTTTTCCCGTTTTATTTCTGGAATGCACGGTGCGGAGCCGGTACGAAAAAAAAAGAGGGCCCCCCCTTCTAATCTTCTATTGTGTTGGACAAAAGCTTGAACCATCGTGAGCTTTTGTTGGCCAGTTCAGCCTGGATTTACCTATTGCCCTGCCCACAAGCCCACACACACAACTTCCCGTAGTACACGACAATGAATCAATTGCCCCGCTCTCGCCTTGCTTTGCCCGCCCCGGCCGCCCGCTCAGCTGCGGCGGATTGATTTCAGGAACCAATCCACCCGACCCGACCAGACCAGACCAGAGAGATTAAGAGGTACCTCCCTCGCAGGTTACGGATGGAGTCCGGAGAAGGATTTCTGGAACAAAGAGGCTTATCCTGATCTGGCTCCGTCAGCGAACCTACCTTGGGTATACAAAAAAGAAAGCTCGCCTAAGCCCAAAAAAGTCTCACCGTCTACCTGGTGGTCTGGGCGTCTGGTCACCAGTGTTTTTTTTTTTTTTTTTTTTTTTTTTTTTTTTTGTTTAACCATCAAAACTACAGCAAACAAGTACTAGTGGGCTTGCATATGTACACTATTTCATGTTTGAACGGTTCAAGACAAGGGTGGATAGACCAAGAAAAAAGAAAAAAAACTCTCTCTCCTTCCACCATCCACTTACCGGCCAAGGTATTTCCAGGATGGGTGCAGGTACTTGACACCTGTTTATTGTTAATTTTTGTTCCAAAAGATCCAAGACGACAAAGCACAAGCACGTCAGACCAAAACAATGCATCGCGATGTGTCAAGGTCGTCACGTCAGTACGTAAATGTACGTAACAAAACGCCGCCGTTGGCTCTAGTTTGTGTGAGCCAGTGCACAACTAACCCCTCCATCCCCGCGCCCAGGCCCAGAGCCTTGAGTTTCCATTACCCCCAGATTATTGAAAAGTGGGTCCAGTTGGTATCATGGGGTAAATCTCTGAAGGCCTCATGATGTCTAGATACTTCGCTTCTGTGTTGCAGAGACCAGCCTCTGCCCGTCCACCCTTGCCGCCAACGTCACGAGGTATCGTCGGGCTCATCTCCCTGACCGGAATCATTTTGATGCCCTGGACCGACACCGAGCGAGCCGCAGTTGATGGTGACTTGTTCATACCAGGTCTCTTCTCACAAACTTGGAGTACCTCGACTAAAAATGAATGGTATTTCAACAACTCACCGCTAGACAGCCCACTCCGCCTGACATACCGCAACTCGTTTGGAGTACGGGATGTTTTTGTGTCTTAAAAAAGAACCGTATTTTTTTGGTCTGGTCGCCCAAGGGGCGTTACCATTCCCGACTGTCTTATCCCTGGAGAGACCATATTCCCTGTTGACCGGCAGTCGCGCTTTGTCTTCCGGGGTAGGGACATGGATCTCCAACTTCCTCCATTTTGTCTGAAATAATGAAAAAAAAGGTTGTAAAGTCTCTTCTCCAATGATCTCGATACCCCCGTTGTAAACAGTGCGTCTCGAGGACCAAGTTGCCAGGTGGATTACAGTAGGGAAGTTACCGTACTACGAATCTGGTACCTGATACTTTGTTCAAGGTTGTCAACACCACTCACTAGTGGGGCACCGTTCTAAAACCGACTCAATCGCCAACCAAAAAAAGGTTTTACTAAGACATCATTATTTTCTCTCCTCTTCCATTGATCAACTGCATTGCGTTGCGGTATACGTTTGCAATGGATCCTCTTGCCCGTACAGAATCCACGCTGCCCCATTTGTTAATATTACATTCGTTCTACCCGGTGGTCTCTTTGTACGAGATTATGTTGAGTGCTGAAACGAAGTGAGCGCACGATGTTCGTGTCAGCAATGAGCAGTTAGTGGTACCTGAATTGGAAATTACCTATGTAGGGTCGCTCTGTCCTACTGTCTTCCAGTGCATCTGCCGCAAAGGAACATGAATTGTCCAATCGGGTCTCATGCTTCACATCGTTGCAGGATCCCGTCCAACCATTAGGCTCCAGGCATTGAAGGTAGCTGCACCACGCGGCTGCCTTCACGCGACTGATTGATCAATTTGGTTTTTGGTGGGGCACACAACCCGAAACCCCATCCGTGACCACTATTCGGGCCCGGTGTCTTCAGCTCTCAAGTGTTTGACATTTCTGCCCGGAAGTCCCGAATTCCTGCGGAGCTCGTCTTGAAAACCCGGGGCTAAGTGCCATTTGCTCTCTGGTTGATCACAACCTCTACTCTTTTCACTTTCACATTTTGTCGACCTCGGCCCAGAGTCATTTCAACTCCAGCACAACCTCTCGGGTTGGGCAGCTGCATCAACGGGCATGTCGGTATGAGCACGGCCTATAGACTCCACGTCATGTTGCTCGATCCTCTTGCGTGTCCCTCTCGAGATGCAAGTGCATTTGACATCCTTCATTCCCTCGAGGATTGATTGAATCATATCATGTTCTCTTAAGAAATTTGACCATTGTGGTTGGTTGGCAAGCACTACACAAGTCCTGTGCGCCACAGGATTTGCTATCCCAACTTACCCCGCCTCGTTCCTGGCCTCATAAACACCTACGCATGAAAGGCACTTTCTTTTGGACAAGACTACCTCTACCAAAACTTTGCTTTCACAGCCTTGATCGGACGGCAGGCCAAATTATTCTCTGGGGTATTACTGAAAGCGTCAAGCGTGATTTGCAACCTGCACGACCAAGCGTGTCTGCTAGCCGGTATATCAGAACTGACTCCCACGCATGACCTTTATTCTTGAACTATCGCATTTTCATTTCATCGTTTGTTGATAGACCGGACTAGTCACGCATGACTTGTCGATCACCTCACAGGTATATTATATCTCGGCCCAAGGGCCTGCACTCGCAGTCTGGCGTCGGAAACGGTTCCCTCCCAACAACCAGCATCCAAGATGGGTCTCCGCCAAGATACACTGAGGCGCCTGCTGCTGGCATCGGTCATCATTCCGCTGAGCCTGGCTCTTATGCTTGATACCCATGTAAACCGCAGGCAAGACAGTGACGAAAACAGCTGGCAAAAGTTTGTGCGAGCTTCTCCAACCACAGTTATTACACCAAAGGACGTTGTAAGCCGGCGAATTCAAGGAAATGTGACCAACCCCAATGGGCTGATCAAGGGTGACGCTCCCACAGTGCTCACCCGGACACAAGCTTCCAACAACAAGACGTCTATCATTGTCGACTTTGGTCAAAATACCGTGGGCTTGTTGTCCATACAGTTTGCTGGCGCATCTGCCACTGCTTCGAACCGAAACGCCCTTCCTGGTCTGAAACTGGCATTCTCCGAGACGCTAGAGTTTTTGGGTGAAAGAAGTGACTTTACCCGGTCTGACCATGCGAGTGGCGTAAGTGGCTGACATGCGGGGGGAGACAACTTGGCTAGACCGACTAAACTAACACGGCCTCTTAGGATGCAAAACTCACCAACGGCACTGACCAGATCGCCGTCAAGCAGCAGCCGTACGAGTGGTTGGCGCAGTCTGGATGCGAACACGGCAGGCAGGTATGCGGTGATGGTCTCCATGGCTTCCGATACGTCAAGATAACGCTGGAAGCACTTGAAAGTGACTCGCCATACACCACTTCCTATGGCACAGTTTCCATCTCGTCCGTCAAGCTGCACCTATCTGCTTTTCACGGCACGCCGGATACGTTCACGGGTAATTTTGAGTGCTCAGACAAAAGCATTACCCAGTGGTGGTACGACGCTGTTTATACAAATGACCTCTGCATTGACACCTTCCGTCTAAACGATACGGAGCCTCGAGATGCCGGCAGCCCGACGTTGGTTGGCAAGCTTGTGCTACACGACGGGCCTAAACGTGATCGAGATCCATACGTGGGAGATTTAGCTGTCGCTGCGCTCACTGCGTACATTTCTCATGATGTCGCCTCATCCGCCAAGAATGTTCTGGCCGATCTTGCAGCGCACCAACGAAACGACGGCTGGATTCCTCCGGCCAGCATGTAAGTTTGACATCCCTTCGACCAGGGGGTCACTCGAGGTGCTGACGACTCAGCAGTGGAAACTACAATCTACAACTTTTCGACTATCCACTATGGTGGGTAGTATGTAGTTGCGACTATGCAGTCTATACTGGCGATCTTGATTACCTCAGGTCGGTATGGCCCAACTTGGTTAAAGTCCTCGATAACTTCTACCCCAGTGTCACGAACTCAGACACAAACCTAGTCGAGCGAAGGGGCTACGGAGACTACGCCTTCGTACCTCGCGAAGGTCCCGTGACTTATTACAACGCTCTATACGTCCGCGCTCTCAAATACGCCGCAGACCTTGCGGAGCAGATTGGACAAGACCAGGACGCTCCACGCTGGCGCAACAGGGCGACAGTGACTGGAGCATCCCTACTGAGACGCAACTGGGACTCTAGCGTCGGGGCGTTCTTTGATGGCGGCAGATGTGGATCATCTCAGCTGTGTCCATCTCACTCGCAGGATGGCAACAGTCTCGCAATCCTGTCTGGGATAGCGAACACCACTACCGACTCAGGGAACTCGCGTAGCAGCGTTGCTGAGTCAATCCTGTCCTATCTCGATAGCTCGCTGAAGAGGCCCTGGGGCAACGCCTTTTATGACAACGACCAGGTCAGCGACGGCTACTCGCAGCGAGTCTATGCCTTCATTTCCTACTTTGAGATTGCCGCGAGGTTGGAGGTTCCTTCCACTCAGGAATCCGCATTCGACGAGATCCACAGACTGTACGGAACAATGTCGGCCGGTGACCCAGGCGTGACGTTCTGGGAGGGCACTGGTCCCGGCGGCACCCCGTACCAGGGCGGCTTCACTTCCATGTCACATGGATGGTCCACGGGCATCGTGCCACTAATGACCAACTACGTGCTTGGGATCACGGCCAAGAAGGTCGGTTTTGAGCAGTGGGAGGTCAAACCTGTCGTTGCGGGAGAGTTGACGTGGGCCCGGGGCGCCATGCCGACGCCACGTGGCGCTATTCGGGTCTCTTGGACGGCTGGTCAGAACGGGGCCGCGTTTGAGCTTGACGTGGATGCGCCCGATGGAACTAGCGGTGCCATCAGCGTTCCCGTGTCGAACAAGGAAGCCCGTGTAAGCATGGGTGGGGTTGTAATCTACGACGGAGCAGCAGGAACCGCGCAAAGCGGAGCCACCTTCCAAGACGGGCGAGTGTCTGTCAATGTTGGCGCCGGCAAGCATCAACTGAGCGTGGCTAAAGCAACGTGAGTGAGAAGTATCTAATCCTGGAAGTCATGAGAAAGTATCGACACTGCGTTCTGCGCCTTGGAAGGTCATGGCCCATGGTGCTTGTTGCGTCATCGGGAGAGCTTTTACTTCTAACTCTAGTATCATACTGAATATTAATATGGAGCACAACTATTAAGTTAGCAGTTCAACACTTATGCCAAAGATACATACTAATATTATGTTGAACGCCTCTGACAAGATTGAGGCAGAACCAGATGGTAGCAGTTTAACATTTGGCAGACCATCATTGGCACATAATAGCTCAGATACACAGCTATGGCCTTCTCCAACTTCAAATCGCCTGGGGACAAGAAGGTGCAGCGGTCAGGGGTGGATGTCGCAACGGACACATTCGTGGCTGACCAAGGAGTTGCCCCTTATACATGTAATACTCTTATAGGACGTTCTTATTAAGCAGCCACTTTCAGTAATCAGCACTTAGTTTTGCGTCCCACCCAATATTAATAGGGCTACGTTATCGAACCTTCACGATCCGTTATTCAACCTACAAATTGGACCCACACAGCAATCGTCTGCACTGAGTACTTTTTAGGTGGAGTTTTCGGCCAAGTCAGACACAACGCATAAATCAGCCATAACGCATAAAGCCACAAAAGTCACAAAAGCCACAATAATGGTGAAGGTTAGGGGGTGTTACGTGATTTAATTTAATTAACAAAATTTTGGCGGATAATAATATCGTCGTTTTTTAATCCCGTCGGGTAACGAATAGTAACGACGTCAGATCCATTAAAATAAACGTGCGCCTTAAAGGCGATTTGGGCCTTTTTGAGGGTAGGCCAAATAAAGGTAGGTAGCAATTTAATTATGGTGCGGTGCATGGTGCGGTGCATGGTGCGGTGCGTGGGTTGGGAATAATTTTATGCAACGGGCGGTTTTTACCGCCCTCGGCAAAATTTTCACCGTTTAGCGGCAGATTTGGGGCCACATGGGCAATATGGGCCCCGACGTATTTGGGTGGGTTTTTGGTGGGTAAAAGTCACGGAACGTATTTTTTTTATGTTGACATTATGTGGAGTCAATTTGTAGGTTGAATAACGGATCGTGAAGGTTCGATAACGTAGCCCTATTAATACGACATTTAAGTACCTAAATTAACATTTAAATTCGTTTCGGCCTACCTTCCTACCTGCGTATCGAACGACTTTGTGAATTTACCGGTCAACCTTAGTAGACCTAATGGCCAGCAGTGCAGAAAATATCTCAAGGTCTCGAGATATTATCTATGTGGGGCTTAAAGTTGGGGAACTCTCTATGTAGTGACTGACTGACTCCAGGATGCCCGCGGTTGGTCGCACACATCCAAGATTGATACATATATATCTGCATGGGCTCCTTAGCCAAGTGAGAAGTTGACAGTGATTAATTTGCTTAATAAATGATCACACTCCCCAGCGAGTCAGAAAAAAAAAAAACAAAAACATACAACACCGAGGATTCCCCAGTGGTCACCCACCTGAGTACTAGTTCGGCCCTCACTGGTTTGACTAGAGGAGAGCGGACGGGATCCCGTATATTCCAGTGGGTATGGTCGTATGTGAAGGCAAGACTATTGCAAACAAACCATAATGTTTTCTCGTTTGATATGTTACACCGTAAACGTACTCAATGGATGCTGTAAGCCTGGCGAAGGCCTTAGCACCGGACGACACAGACGCAGAATTCCGATAAGCACGACACGATATCCAGAGGATGTGCTCCTTACTCGCTCAAAAGGGCTAGGCATATTGCTTTCGATTAACACTTCGTTGCTGAACTCGAGTGGAAACAGATCAGTTCATGCTAGGGGCTTTCCTCATGCAACGGCGACACAAAAGAGGCAAGAAAGCGAAAGAGTAAAACCTGCTGCATGCACTTTCGTGCCATCTTGGGCTGTTTTTCATTCTCCTGGCAACATTACTGTACTGTCTTCTCTAGATGTACATTCCAGCTCTCCTGCCTTGTCATGTGTTTTACATCTTGTCCCTACGCTGTTCCTTGGTAACAATCTGGGACTATGGCCACCCAGAATCTGCTTAAATGCCCGGGTCCTTCTACTGCTAGTTGCCATTGCGGATGCTAGTTGCTGTCACTAATATCATCATACTCGATTGGCATGGGCCACATGGCACGTAACTTTTTGTCGAGGATCTGATCCTCAATCGCCGACATCTGGATCTCTGCCGTGGCCACATCGATGAAAATATCCTCGCCGCTTGGCATGATGAGCTTCTTAGGATCCAAACAGAGCGAGTAGAGCTGCCACTCAGTCTCCTTGGACCACATCGCCCCCTGCACAATCCATGCTGCCACAAACAGCGCCTTGTCTATTGCGCCGAGGGCCTTCTCACGGTACGAGCTGGGCCTCCCAGAGAGCCACCAGCGCCTTAACTTCTTGAGAGACTTGGAGAAGCTCAACTGTGATAGTTGATTCTGGCGGCACAATTTGCTGTTTCCTCTGGGAATAAGTCGGTCCGGGATAGACGCTCCGACATGAACGACCGGATCAAACGCATGCAGGACTCCTAAATCTTTTTGTTAGCTTAATGGCAACCTGAAGTAGAGCATTTGTAGCACTCACTTGGTTCTCAGTTTCCTCGATCTTGGCCTCCAGATACTTGAACCATTCGGGCTGAGAGGCCTGGCTGGAGTGGGAGTCATGATCGCTGTCGGCGTCACTGTCATCCGTGTTCCGCATAATACCCTCCATAGATGTGTGAGGATCGCGCACTTCCTCTTGACCGGATGACTGAATCTGCCCCGTGGAGCCCACATCTTCCTGAAACTGAAACAGATTTTTCGGGTTCTGTTGCTGATTGTGTTGGTCTTGCTTCGGCATTCCTCCAAGCTGCTAGCTTATTAGTTTCTTTTGATTACCTTCATTGCCTGGAAAGAGTGCACTCGGAATAAGTGAGGACAGGAAAATACCTTCTTTGAGACCAAACTCTCATCTTCATCTAACTTTGGCTTCTTCTGTGCCGACTGCTGCGGTACAGAAGGGGGTCTACCGCGTTTTTGCTGTCGACTAAGCATTGTGTATTTCCAAGTTTCTGTTGTAAGAATTCACTAGAAACATTTGGGCTCAACAGGTTTTCGCTGAACAGATGACCTTGTTCTCAGACGTAGAGTAAGAAATTTGGGGTAGTTGATTTCCTGTTCTGTCAAATAGAAATGGCCGTTAACGGAGGGGATTGTACGCAACAATGGCTGTTTTAGGCAAGACCAAAACCACCCAGGTTTCCCAGCAAATTGTTCTTTGCAAAGTACTGCCTAAGGTAGCAACCAACACTTTGACGCAACTTTCAACCTAGTGCCTATTATAAAGTTGCTGCGATAATCCAACCATCCAATTTGCATTCGAGTAGGTACTTATAGCGTCATAGGTGCTAATGTGCTCGGAAGAGAACCAGAACAGAATGTGACCAAATCTTGGGGCAGCGTAGCTGACATATTCTAAAAGGCATAGGATAAGCGTTGGGCAGCAAAGGTAAGAACAAAGCTTTTAATGAGCAAAAAAGTAAATGCTCCGAGTTGCCGCTACGTCTTTAATCCAGGCTCGGATTGCGATTTTACAGGAGGCAGAACGGGGCTCGGCGAGACACGAAACTGTCCATCAAAAACTGGCAGCGCAGCTAGCCACGAAGGTATCTCTTAGAAAATTCTTTTTTCTTTTTTTTATATTCACTGCCCTGGAGATATTGCAGCCAGAAAATGAATACGAGGACGCCATCACCGGAAAGAATAAACACAGGGTTCTGGTTAACGATGTGTCCTTTCTTTATCTTCATTTTAAGCCGTGGTCCTCCACGCAGCCAGACTGTACCAAAATGAGCGTACAAACTTCAAGGATACCACCACCAGGTAAGGCTCCAGCTGTAAAGTCAAGCCCCCAAGATGTTAAAAGGTAGGCATCAGCGATTTCAATACCTTAAATACTAATAAAAGTCCGGCAAAATCACCTGCGAAGCACCAGTTTCTTCCCTGCCCTCCCGTATAAAACTCGAGCTGCCATCGTGGATACTATCGATTCGAGCTCATTCCAGCTCAAAAGACCCGACGATGTTCAGTGCCAGGACATTCAGTTGGCTGGCTTCCCTCAGTTTACTCCTGGTTTTGAATGACTTGGTTGCGGGCAGCGTTAACAGCCGTGGTAATGTTCTGATCATCGATCTCCTTGTAGGTGTAAACCGTCTGCTCCGGACCATACATATCGGTGACGCGCATGTACTCCTCCATCTCTGTGCCATCCAGCAGGAGGATGTAGTGCTTGCCGTCGACAGTGTACCGGCCAACAACATCGACAACTGGGTAGTTACGTAGGTTACGACTTAGCTGTGCGAAAGGGTCCCATGAGCTTGCCTTCTCGACTCGTTCGTCCATTGTCAGTCCGTCTGGCTTCTCACTCGAGTCGGACTCAAACTCGGAGTCACCCGAGAATGGGTGCTCCTCGTTCTGCTCTTTATCACACTGTCGACAGGTGGCCAGACGTTAGTGAGAACAGAAAAGGAGATGGAAGACTGAAGACAGCATAGGTGGCGTACAACGTTGATTGGATCGTTCTGAGCCAATAGTGCTATGCAAAAGTCTGTAAAGGAAGCTCGGGATGAAATTTGCTTACCTTGGACAGGTAGGCGCCCGCTGTGGCGAGCGATGCTCCAGGTGTTGTCTTCCTCAAGCCTGGGCTTCTTTTTCACCGCCGACAGCAGTGGAAACTAATTCCTGGGTGGGCGTCTCTTTGGGCGAGGCAGCATTGTATATATATATATATATATATATATATATATATATATATATATATATACTCCGAATGTGAGCTAGAGAGGTTTTGAAAATTGTACCTGGCTTTGATGAGGTGTATGGAAAGTTTATGTAGGAAAAGCTGTGGGAAAGGTTGTGGGAAGGATTGTTTGGAAAGTGACTCTGTCCTGTCCTCAGATCAACAATGGTTGTTAGTGGCATCAAACACAGTGCTGACCGAAAGGATATGGAAGCAAACAAAAAAAGAGCAAAAAGGAAAACTACCCACAAATTCGTGCAGTAAGACTCATCAGCCCGTTTGCCCTTCACTTTGCACTCATTTTCCTTTATCTTTCATGAGCCTGTAGAGAAACACCCAGGCTCAACGACTTCTTCAAGATTGCCCACCACTTGCAATAATTTCTGCTTATCTTTGCGCCACAAATCACAATCTTGACACAAAACACCGGCTCTATGTTTCGGCGTTTGCGTCACAACTTATCCTGCCGCCACCGAAAGCAGTTTCCATAACCCCCTCCCCCCCATCTCGTCATATCCGTTCCATCATAGCATTGTTTTCTGGACTCAGTTTTGCTCTATCCAGCATGGACAATGCCACCGAATACGGTGCTGAAGTCCAGAGACTGGCCGGAGAGATTGACGACGCCCTTGACATTCTACGCATCCACAACCCTAAAGAGGATCCTTTCGAGCTGCTGGACTATGGAAGCGATGAGGACACCAGTGACGAAGAAGACGATGTGTCAGATATCAAAGACTGGCCCGAAGACATCGTGGATGCTTCTGGCCCATATGACCACAAGCTGTTGCCAGAAGGAACTGTGCCTGTCATACGAGTTGACAACTATTTTAGCGAAAAGTGGAAAGCCATGATTGTAAGACGTTTTCCCTCCCATGCGAGATTCCTGTCACAACAGCTAATATCAATCGTGGTCAGACCTCGCTAAGATCCCAGAAGCCAATCGACCAGCCAAAATTCATGGAAACAAAGCTCCATGACTACCAGCGCCTTGGAGTTGCGTATGTATACATCTCATTCAGACATCTCATTCAGCACTTCTTTTACTTTCGCATACTGGCACTGGCTGATTGTCTCTGTCCACAGGAAGCTGAAGTGGATCTTGGAGAATGGTCCTTTGGATGGTGCCATACTGGGGGACATGATGGGCCTTGGGAAGAAGATCCAGGCCATGACAGCATGCAAGCTTCTACAGCACCATAGAGGATGCACTAACTTGATTGTGACTTCGGCCTCGTCGGCTCCGAAATGGGAGGCGGAGATTATGCGCCATCTGAATGAGGTACAGTCCAAGCTGCTCTACCCTTGGCAGTTTTGTCGGTCTAGAAAACATCGCTATCTATTTGAGAAAACTCATCCCGAGTACCGCTTCCGTCCTCCTGGTTACTTGCAAAGATGACCTGCCCTCATTTATGCAAGTCAAGAGTGGTAAATGGGCTTGGGTGATTGTGACCTACGAGCAACTGGTGCAGCTGTTCAAAAAAGCGAAAAAGGCCGAGGAAGCGGCCACCAAGGCCATCGAGAAGGGCGAGCCAGCCGTCAAAGAAGACTGCAGCTTCTACTCTCCGGGATGGGACCTTGCGAATACCTTGATTCGATTCCTGGTCGTCGACTAAGCAACTAACGCGCTTAGAGTACATGAGGAGAGGTACGAGGCAATCAAGGCTCCGAGATACCGGAAGTGTCTGCTCTTATCAGGAACATTCATCCCTGACAGGTGGCAGGAGGTGTGCGACCTTATAGGTGAGGCTATGCTCATGATTGTGAGATGCTGATGGATCAAAGATTTTTTGCTTTGCTAACTCTATAAACCTGTTTGTAGACCTCATGCCACAAAAAAAATCCCTTCAACTGGCCGAATGTCTTCGAGTCGATCTTTTGTGTGGTACCTCCGGACAACGGACCAACCCCATTTAGAGTATGGAGCCTACCCCTGAGCGTTAGCTTGGTGGGTTGAATACTAACAATTCCTCTTTAGCCAACCTGCAGGTTCCATAGGTTGATGTTATTCCTTCTCCCGAACCTGTAAGTAACTAAGCTATGAGTAGCGTTTTATTACAGAGAGCCACATGCTGACCTTTACAACAGCGTCGCCCGGCCCCGGGATGTTCTGAGACTACCCGAGCTGGTCGTCAATACAGTACCCTTTAAGCTTGCACCTCAAGATGCAGTGGCTGTTGCGGATATGATCCGTAAATTCTTCTCTATTATACTCAGGCAGCGGAATCCACCGGAGGTCACGTCAAACATCGCCAATGGTGACGGCCAAGCAATCGCCATGATGGCAGCCACAAGGGCGCAGGAAGCAGCTGGAAACATGTTGCAGCTTGGTGTCAGGCCAAACAGACTTCCCTCAATCGACGATATGAACGCTCCCTTTGCAGAGTTCATGAGGATGCTTGAGGACCCCAGTAATTCAGCTGAGACTGCTGAGAAGATGCGAGATACGATGCGCGAGATCATCGACAGGTTCCGCATCCGGTCAAACTGGGGAAGAAACACCTCTGATCCAGCTGGTCCAGCCGGCTCGAGGAGCGAAATCATATCCAACATTAAGCTGGAGCTATTGGTATTTACCCAAGACGATCACAAGTTCAAGGCCAAAGTGGACAATGCCACTTTGGACCAGCTGTGCTCGGAGCGGGTGGGAAAGACATCGGAGCTGCTCGAAACTATACAGAATACGCTCACCGAGGATGGGAAGCCACCAAAGGTGCTGGTGTTTTCACGATTCCAGAAGTTCCTCCACATCCTGCACCGCGCGGCAATGGCCAAACGTCAACTTGCTCCCCTGCTATTCAGCGACGAGCTGAACCGAGTCGAACGTCGCGAGATGATACACGAGTTCTCCCGGCGTGACGGGAAACACAATAACATCATATTGATTACCCAGCAAGCTACTACTATTGGACTATTGGTGCGAGTCTGGACATGACCGCCGCCACGCATGTTGTCATATGCGAGGAATGGTGGAGGGAGAACGACCGTTAACAGAACATTATTATACGTATAAATTGCCCTTTTGAATTTTCATTTTTATTTATAATCCTAAACTGCTATTGCCAAAATTGAGCGAAGGGTGAATTTTGCCTAAACCGATGGTACGGCTCATCCCTGAACGCGAGCTCCACCAATTGAGCCGCGTGGCCGTGGCTCAATTCGTGGCTTTGCTTGTACCTGTGGGTCCAATAGTCTCAGTGCTCAGACTAGACCCCCCTTGCTTCGCAATGGTGGACCGGGCGCTCCATGTACCTTTTAGCCACATGGCTTTTCGGCCAATCAAATCGGCCGAAAAGATCGCGCCCGTTCTAGTCTGAGGACATGTTGTCGATTTTCGTCGCAAGCGACAAAATTGCACAGTATGCGCACTGTGCCTGCATTATATGCGCAACGGCGATACAGTTTTTGTCTGTGTATTTTTATTTACGAATATTTAATTAAATAAAAATGATAAAAATATAGTAAAAAGATCGGTATAAAGTTACAAATTAGGGTTTTTTAACGGTTAAAACCTTATATTTGTCATCGTTATAAATAAATAAAAACAAAAATAAATAATAATATTATTATTTTTAACGCCCTATTTAAAAATTTATATATAAATAATAATATATATAAGCTTTTTATCTTTATAAAATAATAAATATATTTATATTAATATCCACGTATAATATCTTTTTCCAAATTATCGTTTGTTAATTTTTTATTTATATAAATATACGTTAAATTTAATAATTAATATATTTATTAATAAAAGGTTTCATAAAAAAAATTTAATATAATAAACCATTATATTAATTATATATAATAATAATATAACGTTTATTTTTTTATTTAAATTAAAATAAATATAAAATAAAATTTAAAAATATATAAATTTTATTAAATTTATATATAAAATACGCAATTTAAATAATATTTAAATTTTTCTTTAACGTGGACGTTTGTTTATACCGGTTATTTAATCGTTAAAAATTTGGTATTAATATCGTTTAAATTGGTAAAAATATAAACCCGTTTCGATTATAAAATATATCAAAAATATTAAATATTTTACCTATTTGAATATTTAACACTTTATATTACGTAATATATTAATGAAAATTTGTATATATAATATATACGTATATATTACCCCCCATGTGTAAAAATCTTTAAATTATATTCAAAAATAAAAGTATAATTAAAAAAAATTCAAAAATTCCAATTTTTTTTAAAAACCCAACCTCCATTTGCGAATTAAGGCCACCCATATCCCAATTCGACCAATATAACGATTAAAAATATAAATTAAGCCGTTGTTAATTATTTTGTTAATTTTTATATCCAACGTACAAACCGTATATTTTTACGATTTTTATTTAATTAATTATAACGGAGTGTCGGTCGCCGAATTGGCGAAATCACCTCCATTTGCGACGAAAATGAACAAATTGTTTTTAAACCTGAACCAAAGTAATCTTTGGTTGGACCCACAGGTACAAACAAAGCCACGATTAAGCCACGCTCAATTGTGGAGCTCGCGTTTAGGGATGAGCCCTAAGACTAGCTTAAGTGGAGGTAATTTCGCCAATTCGGCGACCGACACTCCGTTATAATTAATTAAATAAAAATCGTAAAAATAAACGGTTTGCACGTTGGATATAGGAATTAACGAAATAATTAATAACGATTTATTTTATATTTTTCATTATTATATTGGTTAAATTGGTATATGGGTGGTTTTAATTTGCAAATGGAGGTTGGATTTTTAAAAAAGAAAATTGGATTTTTTTTAATTTTTTTTTTAATTATATTTTTGTTTTTAAATTTAATTTTAAAATTGTTATTTGTAAAGGGTAGTTTATATATATAAATTTTGGTTAATATACTACGTAATATAAAATATTAAATATTTTTGATAAATTTTGGAATTAAAATAAATATATATTTTTACCAACTTTAATAATTAATTAACCGGTATAACCAAACGTCCACGTTAAAAACTTTTTTTAATATTATTAAAATTGCGTATTTTATATATAAATTCAACAAAATTTATATATTTTTAAATTTTATTTTATATTTATTTTGTTTTTAATAAAAAATTAAACGTTATTTTATTATTATATAGAATTAATATAAAGGTTTATTATATCGAATTTTTGTTTTATAAAACCTTTTATTAATAAATATATTAATTATTAAATATTTATATAAATAAAAAATTAACGAACGATAATTTGGAAAAAGAAATATATACGTCGGTGCTAATATAATTATATCTATTATTATATAAAAATAAAAAATTTATATATATTATTATTTATATATAAATATTTAAATAGGGCGTTAAAAATAATATTACTATTATTTATTTTTATTTTAATTTTTGGATAACGTGTATAAATATAAGGCTTTAATGGTTAAAAACCCCAAATATTAAACTTTCCACTAATACTTTTATTATACTTTTGCCATTTTTATTCAATTAAATATTCGTTAATAAACAAATACACAATTATAAAATTATATCGCCGGTGCGCATACAATGCATACACAGTGCGTATACCGTGTAACTTCCGTCGTTTGCGACGATAATCGACAAGATGTCCTCAGATTAGAACGGGCACGATTTTTTCGGCCAATCAGTTGCAAAAAAAGAAGAAACCCATTTCTATAGTCGACCTTGTCCCAAGAAATCTTCACCATGGACTGAGCCGTCGACTGTATGAGATCATTTGTCAAGAGAATCATGCAAATCAACCCGCTAGAAAACAAGCTCTGTCCTGCTCTTCCAGTAGCTCTCGTTGCTTACTTCGGATCGTTCGTGGACTCGTCAGTCTTATTGACATCCATTAGCTTCCGTCGTGTGAAGGGCCTCTCTTGGACATAGAACAATTTAGAATCATCCTTTTCTTCATCCTCAAGCATTTCTGAGTTTCTTTGCTGATGCTGGTTTGCCCAAGTGTCGGGATCCAGGACAACAGGACCCCATGCAGACGGGCGCCAGGGAGTTTCCCTTCTCACCAGGTCAGCCTCAGCCTCGGCATCGCTGCTGCTGTACAGGCTTGTGGCTAGCTCGTCGACTAGTGGATTAAGAGCATCCATTGCCTGAGCCCTGAGACTGGCCTTGTCCTCTTTCATTGTCAAGTCCTCTAGCGACTCGACCAACGGCTCGAACTTCTGACAAGCTTCATAGATCTGGATCACTATCCGCTGTTGGTCCTGGGTGACGGGGAGAGCTGGGTTGTTTTCTGATTCTTTGGGGACAACTCTCTTCTCTTCCATTGCTCGGAGGACGTTCGTGATCTTTTGGACGAGATTCATCTTTGAGGATAGTTAGTTGGTGCGAAGTGTATGAGAATAAATTTTTATAGCTTACCTTTGAGAGGCAGACGATAAATTAACGGTTCGGTAGAGGATGCTCTCACAGTGCTATGACTTGCAAAAGAAGGTTGGGGTTAAGTGGCTTGTCTTTAGTCTTATAGAGTGCGTAACCCTCAACAGCATTTATTTGAAAATCAAAAGCACAAGAAAGATCGTAGTAAAAGACCACCAAATGGTGTTAAGTAGCAGCGGAATAACTGCGCGCCGGGTGACAAACTGGATCTTGAAGAGCCAAAATAAGGGTTGACTGATTAAGAGCGGGGTGAAGGTTGGAGTGAATAAAAAGTGAACAAGAAGTGAACTTCAACTGAATTCGAGGTGATCTTGGAGGTACCCGTTTGATAGGAGCAAACGGAGGCTCTGGCCACCTCGGTCAGGAAAGTAGGTAAGTACGTGGCCCTAATCACAACCACCACCCACTAAATGAGCTCAGCCTGCAAATATATTTGTCCCTCCAGATGCAAGCATTTCACTCTTTCCCTTTCCACCCTCCAACCTGAATAATCTGCCTTTGGCCTACGTCAAACATCTACACAACTCCAAGCTCGGAATTCTTTGTCAGACAGTAACTTCTCCCACGATGTCAGGCTCAGCGATATACGCTTTCAACTTAAATGGCCGAGCATATCCGCTGTCCAAGGAGGAGCAAGCATGCGCCAATACAACACTCAAGATCTCCAAGACGGTGACTACCAAGGTTCCCCACGATGCCACTCCGGAACTGACTGATGCCGGTGACGAGTCTCAAGAGTACACGCGGCTGCTGTGTATCGGCATCAAGCCACCCAACTCGGCCGCTGAAACTTCTCGGAAGTCACAGTCGGCATCGATCACCGAGATTCTCAACAACGACACTATGCTTCTGGATGCTAGAGTGGACCACAGCAGCAGGACCCTCCGTGTAGCTCGAGTATGGTATCCGCTATTACATTCCACGAGGTCTTCAAATGACACAAAGTTTTAACTAACCCTTTCACATAGCACTACAAGCACTCGGGAAAGATGTTTTGCATCGCCAGCCATGATGGCAAGCTGATTGCATACCCGATGAAGGAGGAGGAAGCCTTTGTGTTCAAGCAATTCAGAGATGACGAGATCAAACCAAAGGCTACTCGCAAGACAACATGGGCGGCTATTCAGAGAGCTGCTCACGAAGCCAAGATTGGCGGAATGACTCTGCAACCGATGACGAACAATACAGAACTGTTGTCTTCGACTCAACTGCTCTACGATATTCTTACTGCCCGCGCACTGTTGGAGCAGGCTGACGAGGAGCATTTCCACAAGGCACTGGCCATCATAAAACACAACTGCTCAAAGATCTTAGCAGAAGTGTTGGATGGACAGAAGGGTAACCCCCAGGATGTGGCGTCTCGAAATCAGATGATCGATGTGCTGCAACGCTTCAGGGCCCTTGAGCTTGGTTTACAGCTGCGAATTGATACCATCGACAAGGTTTTCGAAAGACAGACATTCAAGCAGTTGGATAGGGAGCCAATTGCGGCTACACAGAAACGTCAAATGGAATCCTACTGCTTTGATGTTTCCGCTGAGGCAAAGGCGAGGATGTCCAAAAGTCAACTCCTTTCGATATAAATGGTGGTTTTGGAGCACATCTTTGCCAAAATCAAGGAGCATATGACTTGGCTCACAGGCCCCGAGGACGAGATATATGCCTGATGGAATTTCTGCACCGTTGGTTGTCCAAGATGACCGATTGCTTTTACATAGTCCCAGCCTATCCGGCGCTTAGCTAGATTAAGATCAAGTATATTCGCCCAGTATATATAGCAACAAGCTGCTTAATGCCCTAAATAACCGCGTAATTATTCTCATCGACCAACGTCTTGTTATTACAGTCCTTCCACAATAGTAGCATCCGGTTCTCCCTCAGACTTTCAAACCTCCCTGGATTGAATATTTTCCACTTACGTTTCTTTAGCCACGTTCAGTTTAAGAAAATAACCAGGTTCAACCAAGGAAGATAATCCGAACAACTCACTCGACTTGGGAACTCGAAAAGAAGGATATCGCAAAATGGTTACGCTTTGTTTGTTGGAGGGGATTTTCTTTTCTATATTTGAGCCTCGTTTCCCAAAAGGCAGGCATAGAAAACGTTGACCAGATTGCCCGATGAAAAACATTTCAGATATATCAAACCAGCTTCTGAGTTTGATCAAAAAACCAAGAGAATGGAAGAAAGCGATGGAGCTGTGACTGATTTGCGTGACGTGATAAGTCGGCGCCTGGAAACAACATCCAAAGTTTGCCCCTCCTTCCATATCAAACTAGTTGCCGCAGACTTTACCTACCAAACCATTGCACTATTAATACCCCATCGCGCTCCAATACCTCATCACCTTCTCAAGTTTCTCTAACAAGAGCTTCGAGCATGAGGCGTCTAATATTAGACTGCTTATCATAGCCTTGCGCCAATACATAACATATATATAGCATACATTCACAGACTCCGCGCCGAGGATGTCCACCTCGAGTTCGGGATGCTCGTGTTCGATGAGGCTGAAACCCTCCGCAACAGGGCCGCGACTTTTGCCATCCTCTGAAGCAAGCTCCCTCGAACCACCACATTTGGCACGATATTAGTGTCTGCTACGCCGTGTTACCGCAAGGCCCGTTTGTTCCTTCCTAACCGCTATTAGGCGGCAAAATTCCCATAGAATTTATTTAGGCAGACGCGCGCCTGGACGGGCACGCGCTCTCATCTCCAATCCACCTTCTTTCTACACTTTTATCAGATCGCCACGGTGCGACCGTATCAGCCCGCCTTGAATTCCATTCAGTTATCCGCGGCCACGCAGAGCTTATAGTGGGCACACAGCGGCATCCCATTCGCGCCAACTTTTGAGGGTGACTCCTCAGCAATCTTCACGGACGACCCGATCCTCTTGACCCCAATCAGAAGTGCCCAATCGAACGACCTCGGCCGAACAAAAGCCCCGGCCATGACCCAATCCAACATCAACGCGCGTCTTCTTTGCCGCGGTAGCAGTTAATGAGCTGGAATCTACCTTTCACCAGCTCTGACGTGTCCAAAAGACGTATACATATACACTTTCAGCAGCCCTAGGACGTCCCCTGCCGGTTCAGAGGGAAACACATGCCGCCTCACACAAGGCATTTTATGGCCTACCAAAGTCAGCTCTGTGGCGGTACCGCATTGGTAGCCCCAGTCTTCGGCTGCAATCGTCCGGGGATGTGCTTACATCATGGTAGTCCCTACGGATGAGACAACATCGGAAGCTCTCCTGTCGATGTAGACGGGGTTGGTCTGATCCAAGAAGCTGCCAGGCCCACTAGCCGCGGGATGGAAACTGGATATTCCTGTAGAGGACAACCTGAAGTGGAAGTAGCTCGAAAAGTTATATATATATGCCCGGCCATCTTCCCTGGACCACACGGCATTACCCGGCATACTCTGCAATGTGCAGTAAGGGCCATCCAAGAAAGGGCACTCATCACTACACTCCGTACCAGGAAAATCTCACGAAGCTCGACATGAATAATCCTGACAATCGATGAGCTGTAGGTCCTTAAACACTTGCCAGAATGGAGCAAATTTGCGGGCTCGTTTGGATAACTCATCCCATTTCTATTCGGGGCGACATGATAAACAAGGCGCTGCTTCATTTCAGGGCTCTCAAGCTTGCTATGCAGCAACAGCTAGAAGACCTGAAAGATCTTTTGGCAGGATCGACTTTGTCCGAATACAAAGGCCAGCCATGGACTACCAACCCCTTCTCACCCACACCGAGCCTCTTCTGGTATGGGATGCAAAGCAAGATTCGACTCTCCCGTTCGCGCGCAGGGGTTGGATCGGTTCAATATATAGTCATTTCAATTTCCCGCCAAGACCTCCAACGCCTGCCGCAAACGCCATGAGCGTTTGATGGATAGTGCAGGGCTGCCGATGGTTGGGATGGTACGCAAGCTGGAGCGCCTGGCCCAAGAATATAAAAAGGATATATAAAGGTGCGAAAGGAGATTTGGCAGCCATTTGCACGAATTATTGGCGAAAAGTGGAATGTGGTAGAACAAAAGGTTTGCAAGAAATATCTGGCTCAAAATATCAGAGATCAATTGGCGCTAACGAAAGCCCCTCGCCGTCACACAGAGGCGTCAAACAGACAATGTCTCCTTTGAGATCTCCAGCGAAGCCAGGGCAAGAATGATTAAATCTTTAATCCATTCCCTTATAGAGATAGTAATACCCCTGTTCAAGCCATAATGGAGGAAAACATTGCTTGTATTTGTTCATGGGCAGATATGCGAGTGGTAAACCACGTGTGAAACCACGTAATCTTAGAATACGTGATAGAAGTTTTGATAAATTTTTGTTGGATTGTAAAGAATTACAAATAAATAATTCAATATGTAATAATACCGTTTAATTTATTTTATTATTTTTACCGATTGCAGCGGTTATTACATTTTTATTAACATTAATTAATACTGCTAGTATAAATAATGTAAATATATTAAATAAAAATGTTTAAATTGTTAGTTTTTTTACCCAACGTTATATTTAAGGTTAGTAACGAAAATATTATAATAATAATAAATACCGTATATTAATGCGTTTAAGCTTTGTAAATTATTAAGATGGAGATTTTTAAAAATACCGGTTAAATTATTATAATTTAAACTTTTTAGAACTTTTATTATCCGGATTATACCGTTAATTAAAACTTTATTTTAAACCGTTATTTTAAACGGAAAATGGCGTTATATTAAGTATTAATATAATAAATCCAAATATACCGTTTATATTATGTTACAATACCGAAAATATTCGAAAGTTTTAACGAAAACGAATTTGTAAATCGTATATTTGAAAGATTGGAAATGCGGCTTTATAATTAAAAAGAATGGAGTATAAAAATATTAAAAACCGGTTTAATAAATTTATCCAAATGTTGAAATTAAATAATAACTACGTAAAAAACGTATAAATTATTAAAATAATTAATACCATTAGAAAAATCACAGTTTTGAAAATCAACAGCCGGTTATTAAAATATTATATTAATAAAAATTTTAAAACTGGAAAAAAAGTTTTTAATAAATATAAAAAAAAGTATAGGCGAGTTTTGAAGGATGATTTACAAAATAATAAAATTATAATACCAGGTTAAAAATACGGTAAAATAAACGGAGAATTAATAAATATTATATAAATTGCAAAAATAAACCGTAAACGGTAATAACGCAAAATGGTAAATTTAACAAACTTTTTGTTAAAAATTAAAAAATAATATTTTATTATTTATTAGTTTATAACCCGTATATTCCACGTTTAAAATAAATCTTTAAAGGTTTAACCCCAAATTACAAATATCGTTTAATGTATAATATAATTATACCCGCCACCGATTTACCATTTCCGCAAAATAGCCGCTTGATGGTTTAAAACCGTGTAATAAAAATTATAAAAAAGCTTTTGGAACAAACAGGTAAATATTTAAAAAGAACATTTAATTACGTACGAAATCTTCCAAACTTAAAATTATTTTATTACGGTGTAAAACAACATTATATATAAACGTTTATTACTGATTTAAATATGTAATTACACGTTAAAGTATTTTATACAAATTTACAAAAGAAAAATAATTATTTAAAAGATTTTTACGATCTTTTAAATAAAGAAATTTAATTTAACAAATATTTACTAGGTAGTACAAATTAAAATCTTTTAAATATACGCCGTATTTATATAAATTTTAAAAGGAGAAGTAAACAATTATTTTTATATATAAATGGGTAAAAAGTTATTTTTTTAAAAATATATATTTACGTTTAAAAAAACTTTTAATACAAATTTTACCCGCCAATTATTTATCCGTTATTTTTCTAAATATAATAACCCTAGTATTTTTTCCAAATTCCGGTATTACGTGCGTTTTATTTTTTATTATAACGGTATTTACATTAGATATATTTAATAAAATCGTGTTATTTAATATTCGCATTATTACGCTGGTAATATTTTTCCGGCCGAATTTAATAACGATAATTTATAAGGCGATTTTTATTATAATAATTCGCATTATAACGGTTTTTAATACGGCGATCTTTAATATAACGGTCACGTATTAAATTAAATTGGCAGGTTTATTCTTTTAAATCTAATATCACGGGCGTGCGATATTTTTATATTAGGAAATTAAGGTTTGTTTTTTTACTGGGTTTTTTACTTATTTTTATTACGCGCGTTTGCGTACGTTAATTTTTAATGGGCTTTATTATATCTTTATTACGCACGTTTACGTGCGCTGATCTTTCCTCGATAAATATAAAGGAATATTTTCTCCCTTTTTCCACATGAATATTTCGCTCCCAAACGTGTTTTCCAATATTTTTTACGTTTTACAAATTAATATACGTTTGATAATTTAAAAAACAATTTATAATTTTAACGTTTTAATAATTTCTTTTCGGATTATTTAACCCGATTCTCGTTTTTAAACCCGTAATATTATTTTAGTTTGTTAACAATTTCCCAAAACCCGGTTCGTTACTTAAAAATAAACTTAAAATATACGAATTATTCTTTTTAAACACCACGTTTAAAAAACGTTAAATTAACCCAATACCGGCGCCATTTTTTATTACGACCACCGTTATAAATTTTTATCGTAATAATCTTTTTACGTTTTTGAAAATTAATTATTTCCGGTTAACATTTCGATAATTAACGAAGCAGGACCAAAAATATATTAATTATTCCCGCGTACGAGCGCCATTTTACCGCGAACGAAAATTTTAAACTTTTATCGCCGGCCGAATATCGTTTTACCAATTAGTCTATAATTATTCGCCAATTTAACATTTTGTAATTTAAACGTATTTAATAACTTATTTCGCCCATTTTTAATGAGAAAAATATAAAAGAAATAAAAAGGATAAAAATGAATATAAAGACGGGGATAAGAATATGAATAATAATTAAATGAATAATTAATATAGAAATAGCCAAAACGAGTTTTAATTCCGGCGTTTTATAACCTTATTTTTGTTTTTTATCGCTTTTAATATAAATATTACGGTGTTTGTTTCATTTTTTTAATAAAGTAATTTATTTTATAATACGGTTATTCGAATACTTTTAACGTTTTACGTTTTTTTACCGTTTTTAATTGATTAACCTTTCGTTACGTCCGTTTTTCTTACGTGCCCCGTAATTCTTTTACCAACATTTCATTCGCACGAACGTCGAATTAATATTAATTAATTCGGTTTACGTTTAAATGGGCGTGTTTTTTATTATTAAACGTACCCGGTTCGTTTTACCAAAAGTCCGCCGAATTTTCTCCGTTTTATAATTGTTATAAAATTATTTTAAACTTAAAAAATTAATAATATACCGTTTTTATTATTATTTTTAATTATATTAAGGATTAATATAATAATAAAATATCCGTGTAAATTATTATATGTGAAAAAAAATAAATTTAACCGTTATAGAATAATAGTAATAATAATTTCCAATATAGCTTTTATAGTAAATCCCCTAATTATATTATAAATTTCGTTTATTAATCCGTTTTTTATGATTTTATAATATTAAATTAATAATTAATAATTAATATATTATATTATTTATTATTTAAAAACCAATTGTTTATTCGACAGCGTGTTTATTCCTGTATAATATAACGTAATATATTTAGGAATTTAAATATATATTATTAATAAAGGATCCGTTAATAAATACGTATAACCTGGTTACTTTTAAATTAATATAAATGTAAAAAAGCTTTTTTTATGCGTTTAAATATTATTATTTAATTTATTTATCCATTAAATTAAAATCGTCGTTATTTGGTTTTATTATTTAAACGGCGATTATATCATCGAAAATACCCTCCGGTTAATAAGTTAATGTAACGTACGCTCCCCGGGCTTATTAAATAATATACTCGTATTTTATTTGTGGTTAATTAGCCGTTGTTAATTTTAATTTATTAGTTTTACCTTTTATTTTATTTTTAGCCTTATATTATTCAAGTTAATTATATAACCGTTAAAACTTTATTTATTTCCGGGCAGTAAAGTTATTTGTTATTTTATTTAAAAACCCGTTTTTTTAAATTTTCATTGTTTATTTTGTATAAATTTCTTAATTTTTAAATTTAAAATATTGTCCGCTTATATATTTCTCAAGTTCAAACTTTTACCATTTTAAAAGAAACTAAATACGATTATAATTTAAAAGAACCCAGTTTAACCGTTTTTTATAATAGCGTTAATACGTGGCGAATTAATATAATTTGATTTCCGTTAAACTATATATTAATTTTATAAATTTAAAAACAATGTTAGTAAATAACGGTGTTTAATCTTTTTTAAAATGGGTATTAAAACGTTTTTATATAATTTTGTAGACTTTAGTTTATAATTGGGCTAATATCCCTAAATACTAATTTACATTTAAATTACGTTATAATTAGTGTAAAAACTAATATAACTTGTTAATTATAATATATTATTATAATTAATCGTGTAAATATTTTTTTTAATATTATTATAAGTTTATATAATAAAGCGTAATTTCTTATAAAAATGGTCCGGTAATTATTTTATTTCGTTTATAAACCGCGATCCGAAAGTTATTTGGCTAATAAATTATTTTTTATTCATCGGTTATAAAATATTTGCAATTAATAATATATTTGTTTTTCTATATATATAATTTTCGAAGGTCTTTTATAAATTTTAATTGTATTTTTTATTTATATTTCATCGCCAATTTATGGGTTCGGTGTTTTATTTATAAAAAATTAACTTTCTATTTTTTTCGTAATAATTTTCGTAATCGTTTAATTTTCTTCGACCTTGTTATTTTCCTTAAAAGGTTGTTTATATGTTTTATTTCGGATATTATTTTTAATGGTTAAACTTAAATAATTATTTCGTTTTTAATTATTTTATTCTTTTTTTCGCTTATAATTTTAATACGTTAATTATATAACCTTTTAAACTTTCTTATATATTTTGGTTATTCGGATTTTAATATTGGAACTTTATTTTTTTTAATATAATATTATTATTATTATTTCTTTTTTTCGAAACGTTTATATAATTTTATATATATTTTAAACTAGGAAAAACCTATTTATAACATTAATAATAATTTTTTAAATTTAATATATTAAATACCTTATATAATCCAGTTTATTTATATTTTATTTTATATATTAAAATTCCTTATTTTAATTTTATTATTATTGGTATTTTTAACTTAATATTCGGGCGGTGTTTTATTTTTATTATTTTATTAGTTTTCTTTTATATTATAATATTGTTAAACTTTTTTATTATTTTATTTATTATTTCTCTGCGTTGTATTTGGTTTTTTAAAAACGTTAATTCGTTGGTAACTTTTAATATTACTCCGTATATTAATAACGTTAATATAAAACCGTTTAAGTTTACGGTTTTTGCTATTATTTATAATACTATTAGGGGTATTACTTTTGTGTACTTGATTTTAATTATTTGGTAAATTTATCGTAACGGTTTGTAATAATAATTGATTCTTTCCAAAAATTAACACGTTTTTATTAAAATTTAATAATTTATTAATTTAAAAAGCTGGGTTTTTATTTTAAATCCGGCCGCGGCGAGTTTAACTTCTAAACTATAAATAATAATATCGGGCGATTTTAAATATATATCGATTTAATATTTTGTATATTTTTTAATAATTATATTCTTTAAAAAACACCCAATTTAAAAAGCTATATTCGCATTAATTATTTATAGGACGGGTTTTAATTCCAAATATATTATATTTACTGTTCTTTTATAATTAAAATTAATATCGTTTTTAAAAATAAATTAAAATCGTTTGAAGGCGTTTTTTTATTTGGTAATAATAATAAAAACGGTTTATTAATTCCAATATATCTTTATTAATATTATATTTTATCTTTTACAACGTTTATTTTAAACGTTTTACCGAAAAATATTTAAATCTCCAATAAATTATTCGTAATTCTTTTTCGGTAAATAATATTATAAATATATTTTTATTTTGTGTAAAAAATGTTTTTGGTTTTTTTAATTTTTATTCCGGCAAATAAAATTATAAATACCCCCATTTCCATAAAATAAATAATATAATATTATTAACTTTTATAAATTTATTATTAATATTACTTAAATATATATTAAATTTACTTATATCATTAATTTAAAGAAGAATAATATGTAAATTAATATTATGTAAAACGTAATTATACTAATTTAAATATTTAACGTTATTTTCCTTATTTCGGTAATTTCTTTATCCGTTTTAAAACGTATTTTCGTTTTAACTAGGTTTAACTTATTAATTTAAATTTCCGGTTTCGGGCGTTATAATATTTTTACCTGCCCAATACCGGCTTTAAATATTACCACCGTTTTATATTTGGTATAATTTTATTTTAAATATTATTTGCCTTATTTTAAATTAAAATTTGGGGTAAAAAGATGTTTCGGAACTTATAAGGTTTTTAAATCGTTATTTGGTTTTAATTTAATTAATGGCGAGATAATTTATTTATTAAAAACCGTTATTATATTGTTTATAAAATAAATTAATATATAATTACCGTTTAAATTATATTTTTTTACTTTTCTTTATTTAAATTATCGTTTAATTTGTTTATTTTTTGGTTTTTATTTTCCCTATTATTCCCGCTTATAAAAAATTATTTATTATCACGTCGGTTCTTTCGTTAATATTTTCAGTTGTTTTTTTGCATTTTTTTATTTATTTTATACGGTTTAAAAGCTTATATCTTGGTCTATTATATAAATAATATCTTTTATTATTCCGAAATTATTATGGGCGTTTTTCGCTTTTTCGGCGCGGGTAATAATTATTATTTTATCTTTTCCGGTTTTTATATTATTTATAACGTCCGTTAATAAAAAACGTGGTGTAAATTTTATATTAGTCTTCTATTTAAAATATAGTTATTATAACGAATTCGTGCTAAATACACGTATTATATAACGTGTTAAAACGACGGGAACACACGTAACCCTCCTTTATATAAACACCCTTTTAACGCGAATAAATAACGGTTTTATACCTTTACCTTTTAATTTTAATAATAACTCCATTTAAAAATCTAATAATTATAAAACCGTTAACCTACCCTTTTACATTTATTAAAATTCGTTTTTTCTTTCAATTATTTATAAATTTATTACCAATAATTAAAAATACCGCCCTAATAACGGAAATCGCCCTTTAAAAAATATAACGGATAATTAATAAATTATAAAAAAAAATCTAATTCTTTTAATTAAATATTCCAATAATATTAACCACGGTTAAAGAATTTTTAAACCGCGTTACCATTTTAACGAAAAACCATTCGAAAGTTTTTATCGTACAACGGTTTATTAACGCTATTTACGGTTTAACGTTATATTATAAAATATAAATTACGGCGGAATACGAATTTTATTAATAATTACCGAAATTAATACGAATATTTTTAAATAAATTTGGAATTTACCGTTTAAAAAATCGTCCGTTTTTATTACAAAATCGGTATTAAAAACGGAATTTATAATTACGTTAATTTTTTAAAATATTTAAAACGTATATATAATAATTTTTATAAACGTACCCAGGTTTTCGCCGAATTTAAATTATTAAAAATAAAACCAGGCCAATTTTTCGCCTAATTTATTATAATTTTCGAAATTTTTTTAATAATAACGGACGGATTTTTTAATTGGACGACATACGGATAAATTTTTTACGTTTTAAAATTTTAGCCCGAATTAAAAAAATATACGTAAAACGAAATATTATAAATAATTTATATTTTAATACGGTGGTAATTTATCGTTAAATGGCCCAAAGTTTAAAGGTTTTTAATTTGGAAAAACGGTATAATTAATACCGTATTTAAATAATTATAACCCCGAAATTTGTAAATAATAAAAATACCCCAATAACGGACGTTAACGTTTTAAAAATAAATAAATATAATTTATTTAAAAATAAACGCCGGTACGGACGTGTTCCGGTTTTAATAATAACGGGGGACGAAATAAAATAACGCGTTTTTTAAATTTTATAAAAGAAATACTAACGGCGGTGCAAATTAGGGGTATATTTTCGTTACGGGGACGCTATTTACCAAATAATAAATTGCAAATTCGTAATAATATTACGCCCGAATATAACGGTTATTATAATATTATTTTCAAATTTTTAATAAAAAATAAATAATTTTTAATAAAAAAATAAATAATTTTTAATAAAAAAATAAATAATTTTTAATACGAAATTTAATTAAAAATTTAAACCGGGTAATATAAAAAAAATAAAAAACGTAACAATGGCAAAAATAATAAACGACGGCGGCGAGGAAAACATTTACCAAATTATAAATAATTTACCTTTTTTTATCCCCGTTTTTTTAAATAATTTACAATTTGTTAATATATAAATAAATTTAAATTACCAATATTACGCGATAATAAATAAAAAATACGCGGTGTGGTTACGGATTAATAAATTTTCATTATCCGTCCCGCGTTAATTGGATATTATATTGGGTCGCGCGTCCCTAATAATATATAAAATTATAAAATACGAAATAAACGTAAATGGGTAAATAATATCGATATTATTTTATATTATTCCGGATTTAATCCGGAATATAATATTAAATTTTTTTTAAATAATATATAATTCTTTTTTTCGAAACCGATTATAATAAATTCCGTATTAAAATAATAAAGGGAATATTAATTTGTAAATTATTAGCGCGACGGATTTAAAATAAACCCATTATAATTATTAATAACATATTTTTAACGGTTTATAAAAAAATAAAACGAAATACCCCCGAATAAATAAAATTTATTACGATTTTTTTACGTAAAATAACCCAAATTTTAAAAATAAATATTATTATTATAAATAATTTTGGACCGACCGAATTAGTTAAAAAATTGGCCGGTTTTAAAGACCTGTTTAATTAAATTAAAACGTTCAAATTTTTTTTATATAAAGGGTAATTTAACCATTATATTCAATTACGAAAAAACGACCAAAAACATACCCCGATATTATTTTAGAAACGTTTATACAATATATTTAAAAACCAACTATTAAAACTACGGAAATAATTTGTAAATATAATAAATAAAAGTTAAATTCGAACAAATTTTTTTTCGGTTGCGGTATTAACATTAATAATACGTAAAACGTCGGAAAAATAACGTTTTTACATCGATTACCGGATATTTAATAATATTATAGTATAAAATTATTACCCGTTACCGTTAATTAAAAAAATAATCCGTTTTTTAATAAAAACCCAAATAATTTATAAAAATAAACGTACGCGCCGTTTTTCATAAAATAAAAATGGCAAAAAACGACAAATATTTAACGGCGTTCCGAATAAAATCTGGGTTTTTCGAATAATTGGTATATTTTTTTAGCCTAACCGGAGTATTCGTAATTTTTTAACGTTACGTTAACGGAATATTAGAAATTATTTTGGGTAATTTTACGTTAACGTATTTAAACGATATATTAATTTATTCGTTAAATTTTAAAAATAATTATTGGCGGAAAATTCGTTTAATTTTTTAAAGATTAAATAACGCCGGATTAAATTTAAATTTAAAAAAAAAACGTATTTACGGTAAAAAAAGTAAAATATTTGGAATTTATTATTAAAATAAAATAAAAATTTAAACGGATCCGGAAAAAATCCGAGCGATACGGAAATAAAAAATATTTACCCGATTAAAAAACCTGTAAGATTTTTTAAAATTTATTAATTTTTACCAAAATTTTATCTAAAGTAATTCCGTTTTAATTAAACTATTGTTATCGTTAATAAAAAAAGTTTTCCGTTAAATTTCAAAAATTAATAATATATTCGAAAAATTAAAAAAAGTTTTTTTTTAAACCCTAATTTTCGTTTAATAAAACGACGTAATAAAAATTAAAATCGAAACGGATTATTTTGGTTCGGTTTTGGGCGATTATATATTCCAAAAAAAAACGGACGAATTATAAAAATTAATAATTTTTTATTCGGCAAAATTATTTCCAATATAAAAAAATTATATAATTTATAATAAAAAGATTTTGGCGGTAATAATATATTTAAAAATTTAAAATACGAAATTGCGAAATATCCGCCAACCGTTTTTAATTTTAACGGATTATAAAATATTAAAATATTTTTCCAAATTAAAAAAGATATTCGAAAAATAAATATAGTAGGTAAAAATATTCGCCAAATTTTATTATTATTTTCGTTTCCATTTTAAATAATTAATGATAATTTTTAATATATTTATTAAAAAAAAGTAAAATGAATATTATAAACTAAAATTAATTATTATATTACGTTTTTTTATCCGGTAATAATATTATTACCGAACCAAATTAATTTTCGGATTTAAATTAATATATTACCCATTACCCCGTTTTTCTAACCGTATTTGGCCGTTTTTTAATAAAAAACGTTACGGAAAAATTATATATATTACGTACGTCTAAAAATAATTAATAACGACGCGCGACGGTTTTCCTTAAAAACCGAAATAAAAATATAAATTACAAATTACGCGGTTAACGTATTAAATATATTTTTATACCGAAAATATTTATAATTACCAAATTAGGAATTTTTAATTATTATTATTTTTTAAAAAATTTATAAAATTTTTATTATAAATTATATAAACCGGAATAATATTTTCGCCGTTTTAATAAAAAGTTATTATTGGAACGGAATAATAAAATATGTAAAATAATTTATTCGTAATTATAATATACACCGAAAATTGAAATTCTCCCCACATTTTCGATAAAAATTATTATAATTTTTACCAATATTAAATAAATATTGGAAATAAATTTTATAAATTTTATAATAAATTTACCCGGATATAATAAAGCCATTTTCCGGTATTTAATAATTATAACCGATAAATAATCCAAATATATATAATTAAAAATAATATATTCGATAAAAATAAAACATTGCGTTATATAAAGGGGTAGGCTAACGGCCCTTTAATTATTAAATTCCCAAATGGAATTATTATTAAAATTAAAAGGTAAAAATATAAAACCGTTATTTATTCGCGTTAAAAGGCTATTTATATAAAAAAAATTATATATATTCCCGTCGTTTTAATACGTTATATAATACGTATATTTAATACGAATCCGTTATATAATCTTTTTGGGCGTTTTTTTTATCGGGGCGGGTTGGTCCGGATTTAAAACGTCGCGTCCCGTAATCCGTATTGCCTTCTTTTCTATTTTGATATTATATTAACCGGTTTCGCCCAATTATTTAAATTATTATTTTTATAATATTAATTGGGGCCGTAATCCGTATTTTTCACCCGTTTTTTTCGCGTACCTTTTTTTTATATAAATTTTTTATATTTTTTTTTATTCCGTTTTTATTTTATTTTTATTTCGTTTT
This sequence comes from Pyricularia grisea, assembly GCF_004355905.1. Lineage (NCBI taxonomy): Eukaryota > Fungi > Ascomycota > Sordariomycetes > Magnaporthales > Pyriculariaceae > Pyricularia > Pyricularia grisea. The sequence goes on from NW_022156720.1 coordinate 1,586,175, forward strand.
TATTTCGTTTTTATTTTATTTTTAATCCGCGGTTATATTTAAATACGTTTTAGGTTAACCCGGGGCGCGGATCTTTTCTTATTACCCCGTTTACGGTTTAATAATAAACAGGTTTTTTTATTTATCCGTCCGTTATTTATTTTTTTTCGTATTTTTTATTTATTATTATAATTGCAAATAAAATTTTTACCCGATTTATTTTTTCCGCGTTTTCGTTTTTTTTTCGGTTAATTTTTTTTTACCATTTTTTTTTTAAATTACGATTTTTTATTTTCGTATAATTTCGCCGCCACGTTTCGTTTTTCGTAATTTATTTTTTAATTTGTTATTAATTTCTTTTCGGTTTCGATTTAATTTTTGCCCATTTTTTATACGTTTTTTATTTATATTCGTTATTATACCGCCGTTTATTTTTATCGCGCCATATTTATTACCAAATTAAATAATACGATAACCGGTATTTTTGGAAAAAAGGGTAAATTATTTTAATATTTTTTCGGTTTATTGGATAATTATAATAACCCTAATATTTCCGTAATAAATTCGTACCGGTATTATTTTTTCGCTTATTTTTTCCCGTTAATATATTATATAAAAACCCCGTTACGTTATAAATATAATGATTATTAAAAATAATTTTAACGACGAATTATTTATTACGTTTAAATAATAATTTCCGTTTTATTTTTTATATATTAACGCGGCGAAAATTATTAATATTTTCGATTAAATTTTCCGTTTTAACGGTACGGTTTATAATAAATACCGTAAAAATAAAGAATCGGCCTACGGTTATAAAAAGATTTTATACGCCAAAAATCCGTTTTTCCGCCGTAAATTTCGTAAATTATAAAAAATTATATATTATAATTAATATATGATCGCCGTTACCGTAGTTGTAAAAAAGAAAAACCGTATTATAAAATTAGGCCGTCGCGTCCGTATAATGGATAAATTTTACGTCGTTTACGCGGCGTATTTAAAAAAATATTATTGTTTATATAATACCGAAAACGTAACCGTTTCGGACGGTAATTATAATAATAATAATAATAATAATAATAATAATAATAATAATAATAATAATAATAATAATAATAATAATAATAATAATAATAATAGTAAAATTGCGTAATAATTTACCCGTGAATTCGCCTAAAATATAAATTATTCCGAAATAAATCCCGTTTTTATTTAGTTTTTATCCCGCCGCGTTAACGTATTAACGTCCAAAAACGTAATTAATAATATTATTTTAAAATATTTAAAATATACGCGCGTTACGCGCGTAAAATTATCGCTATTTAACGCGAAATTAACGCGGTTATTTTTATTTTCGCCGTTATTTAATAATGAAATTAAACGCTAATTTTTATCCGGTAATTATAATCCGTTTCGTATTCGTTAATTCGTCTTTACGATTTTTTTTAACGTTACCGTTATATTAAAATTTCCAAATCCGTTAAAGGCGATTTTAGCCATAATTTTTTCCGCCGCCCCAATATTAATACGTTCGGCGATTTTTATTATTACGGTTTTTATAACCAATTTAACGTTTTTTATAACCGTTTTATCTCGGTTTTTTCCTATTTTTGGCAAATTCCCGCCCCGGAAACAGGTTTTTTTTAAAACGATTTTTTAAATAATTTTAAATTTAATTCACCCCCGGATTATTATTTAAATAACCGTAAGTTGGACCGAAAAATGGATAAATACGGCCGCTATTAATATATATCCGTAATAAAATCTTTATAATAATTTAATTACCGGATAAATAAATAGGTTTTTTTCCGTTCCGTAAATAAATAAATAAATGGAATTTATTTTTTCGTTACATTTCGTATGTTTTTATATTATTGTTAATTTTTAATAAGAAATTTTTCCCGGTTTTCGGGCCAATATAATATATATTTGCCCCGTTAAAAATTTAAAAGCTTTTTTATTTTTATTAATATTTATATTATAAAACGCGTAATCCGCGTAATTTTAATATTATATATATATATTTTTAAGTTTTTTGGCCTTTTATAATAATTTATCGGGATTATTTATTTTCCGGACTATTATTTATATATATATTATTTTATTATATTTTAAATTGGTTAATAATTTATATATTTTCGAAATATTTTAAAAAATTTTATATATGACGGATTCGTGTTAAATATACGTATTATATAACGTGTTAAAACGACGGGGATATACGTGACCCTCCCTTACATAAACACCCTCCCAGCGCGAATAAATAACGGTTTTATACTTTTACCCTTTAATTTTAATAATAATTCCATTTAAAAACCCAATAATTACGGGGCCGTTAATTTACCCTTTTATATTTATTAAAGCTCGTTTCCTTTTTTCGATTATTTATAAATTTAACACCAATAATTAAAAATACCGCCCCAATAACGGGAATCGCCCTCCAAAAAATGTAACGGACAATTAATAAATTATAAAAAAAAATCCAATTTTTTTAATCAGGTATTTTAATAACGTTAACCGCGGCCAAAATTTTTTAAACCGCGTTACCGTTTCGACGGAAACCTTTTCGAAACCCCCCATCGTACGACGGTTTACCAACGTTATTTACGGTTTAACGTTACGTTATAAAATATAAATTACGGCGGAACGCGAATTTTATCGGCAATTACCGAAATTAATACGAATATTTTTGGGCAAATTTAAAATTCGCCGTCCAAAAAATCGTCCGTTTTTATTATAAAATCGGCGGTAAAAATAGGATTTATAATTACGTCGATTTTTTGGAATATTTGGAACGTATATACGATAATTTTTATAAACGTACCCAGGTTTTCGCCAAATTCGAATCGCTAAAAATAAAACCAAACCAATTTTTCGCCCAATTTATTACAATTTTCGAAAAAATTTTAATAACGGCGGGCGGGTTTTTTTAATCGGACGAAATACGGATAAATTTTTTACGTTTTAAAATTTTGGTCCGAATTAAAAAAATATACGTAAAACGGGGTACCGTAAATAATTTGTACCTCGACGCGGTAATAATTTATCGCCAAATAACCCAAAATTTGGAAATTTTCAATTTGGAAAAACGGTATAACCAATACCGTACCCAAATAATTACGATTCCGAAATTTACAAACGACGGAAATACCCTAATAACGGACGTTAACGTTTTGGGAATAAACAGGTATAATTTACCCAAAAATAAATATTGGTACAGACGTTTTCCGGTTTTAACGATAACGGGAAACGAGGTAAAATAACGCGTTTTTTGGATTTTATAAAAAAAATATTAACGGCGGCGCAAATTAAAAGCGTATTTCCGTTACGGGAATATTATTTACCAAATAATAAATTACAAATTCGTAACGGTATTACGCCCGAATATAATAATTACCGCAATATTATTTAAAAACTTTTAATAAAAAAACGAATAATTTTTAATACAAAATTTAATTAGGGGTTTAAACCGGGTAATATAAAAAAAATGGGAACCGTAAAAACGGTAGGGATAATAACCGACGGCGGCGAAAAAAAAATTTACCAAATTATAAATAATTTACCCTTTTTTATTCCCGTTTTTTTAAATAATTTACAATTTGTTAATACGTAAATGGATTTAAATTACGAATATTACGCGGCGATAAGCGAAAAATATACGGTTCGGTTACGGATTAATAAATTTCCATTACCTACCCCGCGTTAATTGGGCACCGTATTGGGTCGCGCGTTCCCAATAATACGGGAAATTGCAAAATGCGAAATAAACGTAAATGGGTAAATAACGTCGATATTATTTTATATTATCCCGGGTTTAATCCGGAACGTAATATTAAATTTCCCCTAAATAATATATAAATTTTTTTTTTCGAAACCGATTATAATAAATTCCGTATCGGGGTAATAAAGGGAATATTGGTCCGCAAATTATCGGCGCGATAAATTTAAAATAAATTTACCGTAATTATCGGTAATATATTTTTAACGGCCTGTAAAAAGGTAAAACGAAATACCCCCGGATAAATGGAATTTACAGCGATTTTTTTACGCGAAATAGCCCAAATTTTAAAAATAAATATTATTATTACGGGTAATTCCGAACCGACCAAATTATTTAGGGAATTGGCCGGTTTCGAAAATTTATTTAACCAAATTAAAACGTTCGGGCTTTGTTTATATAAAGGGCAATTTAATTATTATATTTAATTAAGAAAAAACGATTAAAGGCGTATTCCGGTATTATTTTATGGACGGTTATATTATATATTCAAAAATTAATTATTAAAATTACGGAGATAATTGGTAAATATAATAAATAAAAATTAAATCCGGGCAAATCTTTTTTCGGCGGCGGTATTAATGTTAATAATCCGTAAAACGTCGGAAAAATAGCGTTTTTGCGTCGATTACCGGGTATTTAATAATATTACGATATAGGACCGTTACCCGTTACCGTTAATTAAAAAAATAATCCGTTTTTTAATAAAAACCAGATAATTTATAAAAATAAATATACGCGCCGTTTTTTACAAAATAAAAATGGTAAAAAGCGACGAATATTTAACGGCGTTCCGAATACGGTTCGGGTTTTTCAAATGGCTGGTATATGTTTTTGGTTTAACCGGGGTACCCGTAATTTTCCAACGTTACGTTAACGGGATATTGGAAACCATTTTGGGCGAATTTACGTTAACGTATTTAAACGATATATTAATTTATTCGTTAGGTTTTAAAAACGATTATTGGCGGAAAATCCGCCTAATTTTCCAAAAATTAAACGACGCCGGATTAAATTTAAATTTAAAAAAAAACGTATTCGCGGTAAAAAAAGTAAAATATTTGGGATTTATTATTAAAATAGGAAAAAAACCCAAACGGACCCGGAAAAAATCCGAACAATACGGAAATAAAAAACACCCACCCGGTTAAAAAATCTGCGAAAATTTTTAAAATTCGCCAATTTTTACCGAAATTTTATTTAAAATTATTCCGTTTTAACCGAACCATTATTATTATTAATAAAAAAAGGATATTTTTCCGTTAAACCCCAAAAATTAATAACGTATTCGAAAAATTAAAAAAAACTTTTTTCCAAACCCCAATTTTCGCCCAATAAAACGACGTGGCAAAAATTAAAATCGAAACGGATTATTCCGGTTCGGTTTTGAGCGGTTATTTTTTTAAAAAAAAACGGACGGATTATAAAAATTAATAAGTTTTTATTCGGCGAAATTATTTCCAATATAAAAAAATTATATAATTTACGATAAAAAATTTTTAACGGTAATAATATATTTAAAAACCTAAAACGCGAAATTACGAAATATCCGTTAACCGTTTTTAATTTTAACGGATTATAAAATATTAAAATATTTTTTTAAACCGAAAAAAATATTCGAAAAACAAATACGGTGGGTAAAAATATTCGCCAAATTTTATTATCATTTTCGTTTCCGTTTTGGGCGATTAACGATAATTTTCGACGCGTTAATTAAAAAAAAATAAAACGAATATTACAAATTAAAATTAACCACCGTATTATGCCCCTTTTACCCGGTAATAATATTAATACCAAACCAAACCAGCCCCCGGATTTAAATTAATATATTATCCATTACCCCGTTTTTACAACCGTATTTGGCCGTTTTTTAATAAAAAACGTTACGGGAAAATTATATATATTACGTACGTTTAAAAACGGTTAATAACGACGCGCGACGTTTCCCCCCAAAAACCGAAACGAGGGCGCAAATTGCAAATTACGCAATTAATACGTTAAATATATTTTTATACCAAAAACGTTTATAATTACCAAATTGGGAATTTTTAACCACCGTTATTTTTTAAAAAATTTATAAATCCCCTATTATAAATTATATAAACCGGAATAATATTTTCGCCGTTTTGGTAAAAAATTATTATTGGAACGGGATGGTAAAATACGTAAAATAACTCGTCCGTAATTATAATATATACCGAAAATTAAAACTTTTCCGACGTTTTCGATAAAAATTATTACAACTTTTATTAACGCCGGACAAATATTGGAAACAAATTTTTATAAATTTTATAACGAATTTACCCGAATATAACGAAACCACCCCCCGGTATTTAATAATTATAATTAATAAATTATCCAAATACGTATAATTAAAAATAATATATTCGATAAAAATAAAAAATTGCGTAATAAAATTTAAAACGGTATAATGGTAATTCCGGGATTTTTCCGACCAAATTATTTTAAATAAAAAATTAAATTAAATAGACGGATTTTGGACGGAATTATATAAACAAATAAAAATTAAATAATTATTTTTTACAATATATTACCCCGAAACCGACGGCGGTATAAAACGAATAAATTAAAAAATGCAATATTATTTACAAATTTACGTAACGTTCGACCAAAAGAATTGGTCCAAATATTTGGACGTAATCCAATTAGTTTTTAATAATAAAAACTTCTTAATTACGGGTATTAATCCGAATAAATTATTATTAGGGTTTAATATCGAAATTACCCCGTTTCGGTAACCCCCGTCGCCCGTTTTTTTTACAAACCCAAAAAAACGCGCGACCCATTTTATCAAATATTTACGTTAAAATACGGATATTACCCAAATTATTATAATATATATATAATAACGATAAAAAATTGGAATAAATTCGTTTCGGCGCCCAATAAAAATATTTAAAATAAGCGACGAAATATATTTTAATTTCCGTAATATCCGTAATAACCGCCCGTACCGTAAATTCGATTACGTTTATAAAAAATATATAATAACCGCGGTATTTACGCCATTAATAATTACGTTAAACGTACCGGGGGGCATTTACCCGATTTTTTACGTAAAATTGGTTAAACGCGCAATTATTAACCCGTTTTTTTTAATTACGTACCGATATTAAACCGGGACCGGTAATAATGGCGGACGAGAAAAAGGAAAATAAAAAAAACGAATAAAAAATGGAAAAGATTTTATCCGCAAAAAACCGTAAAAGGAGGGGTTACGGCCGTATAATATTAATTAAATAAATAAATTATAATAATTTCATATAAAAATCCCTAAAATATTTCGAAAACGTATAAATTATTAACCAATTCGAGGTATAATAAGGCGATTTATATATAAATAACGGTCCGGGGGGTAAATAATCCCGACAAATTACCATAAAAGGCCAAAAGGCCCAAAAATACGTCCATAATATTAGGGCCACGCGGATTGCGCGTTTTATAATATAGGTATTAAAACGGATAAAAAAATTTTTAAATTTTTAGCGGGGCGAATATTTGTTATATTGGCCCGAAAACCGAGGAAAATCCCCTATTAAAAATTAACGATAATATAAAAACGTACAAAACGTAATAAAAAAATAGATTCCATTTATTTACCCATTTACGGGACGGAAAAAAGCCTATTTATTTACCCGGTAATTAAACCATTATAAAAATTTTACCACGGATATATATTAACGACGGCCGTATTTATTTATTTTTTGATCCAATTTCCGGTCGTTTAAATAATAATCCGGAAATAAATCGAATTTAGGGTTATTTAAAGGATTATTTTAAAAAAAACCCGTTTCCGGGGCGGAAATTTGCCAAAAATAAAAAAAAACCGCGGTAAAACGGTTGCGGAAAACGTTAAATCGGTTATAAAAACCGCGACGATAAAAATTACCGGACGTACCGGTATTGGGGCGGCGGGAAAAAATGCGGCCAAAATCGTTTTTAACGGATTCGGAAATTTTAATATAACGGTAACGTTGGAAAAAATCGCGGAAACGGATTAATAAATGCGAAACGGATTATAATTACAGGATAAAAACCAGCGTTTGGTTTTATTATTGAACAGCGGCGAAAACGAAAATGGTTACGTTAATTTCGCGTTGGACGGCGATAATTTTACGCGCGTAACGCGCGTATATTTTAAAAATTTCGAAATAACGTTATTAATTGCATTTTTGGACGCCGATACGTTAACGCGGCGGGATAAAAATTAAAAAAAAACGGAATTTATTTCGAAATAATTTATATTTTGGGCGAATCTATAAATAAATTGTTACGTAGTTTTGCTATTATTATTATTATTATAAATAATAACCATATTACCACTATTACGATTACCGCCCGAAACGGTTATATTTTCGGTATTGCGTAAACAATAATATTCCTTTAAATACGCCGCGTAAACGACGTAAAATTCGTCCGTTATACGGACGCGACGGCCCAATTTTACGATACGGCCTTTTTTTTCGCAAAATATAATAACGGCGATAATATACTAATTACAATATATAATTTTTTGCAATTTACGAAATTTGCGGCGGAAAAACGGGTTTTTAGCGTATAGGAATTTTTTATAATCGTAAACCGATTTTTTATTTTTGCGGTATTTATTATAAACCGTACCGTTAAAACGGGGGGCGTAATCGAAAATATTAACAATTTTCGCCGCATTAATATATAAAAAATAAGGCGGAAATTATTATTTAAAAATAATAAACAATTTATCGTTAAAATTATTTTTAACGATAATTACGTTTATAACGCGACGGGATTTTTACACGATATATTAACGGAAAAAAATAAACGGAAAAAAAATACCGGTACAAATTTACTGCGGAAATATTAAAGTCGTTATAACCATCCGATAAACCGAAAAAACGTTAAAAAGATTTACCCTTTTTTCCAAAAATACCGGTTATTATATTATTCGATTTGGCAATAAATATAACGAGATAAAAATAAAAAACGGTATAATAACGAATATAGGCGAAAAACGTATAAAAAATAGGCAAAAATTAAATCGAGGCCGAAAAAAAAATTAACAACGTATTAAAAAATAAATTACGAAAAACGAAACGTAACGGCGAAATTACGCGAAAATAAAAAATCGTAATTTAAAAAAAAAAAGAATAATAAAAAAAAAATTAACCGAAAAAAACGAAAACGCGGAAAAAATAAATAAAATAAAAGATTTATTCGCGGTTATAATAATAAATAAAAAATGCGAGGAAAAATAAATAACAGGCGGGTAAATAAAAAAACCTATTTATTATTAAACCGCAAACGGGGCGATAAAAAAAAACCCGCGTTCCGGGTTAACCTAAAACGTACCCAAACATAACCGCGGATTAAAAATAAAGTAAAAACGAAATAAGGACGAAATAAAAATAAAGTAAAAACGGAATAAAAAAAGGATAAAAAAGGTTTATAAAAAAAGAATACGCGAAAAGGAAACGGGTGGGAAATACGGACCACGGTTTTAATTAATATTATAAAAATAATAGCCCAAATAATTGGGCGAAACCGGTTAATATAATATCGAAATAAAAAAAGAGGTAATACGGACTACGGAACGCGACGTTTTAAATCCGGGCCGACCCGCCCCGATTAAAAAGGGCGCCTAAAAAAATTATATAACGGATTCGTACTAAATGTACGTATTATATAACGTGTTAAAACGACGGGGATATACGTAACCTTCCTTTATATAAATACCCTTCCAGTGCGAATAAATAACGGTTTTATATTTCTACCCTTTAATTTTAATAATAACTCCATTTGGGAATCCAATAGTTACGGGGCCGTTGGCCTACCCCTTTACATTATATAAAATTATTATAATTTATTTATTTAACCAGTATTATACGGCCGTGGTTTTTCCCTTTATGGTTTTTTACGGATAAAATTTCCTTTATTTTCCATTCGTTTTTCCTATTTTTTTTTTTCGTTCGCCGTTATTATTGGTCCCGGCCTAATATTGGTACGTAATTAAAAAAAAACGGGTCGGTAATTACGCGTTTGTTTAATTTTACGTAAAAAATCGGGTAAATACCCCCCGGTATATTTAACGTAATTATTATAAATATTACGAAAATTAAAATATATTTTATCGTTTATTTTAAATATTTTTATTGGGTATTAAAACGAATTTATTCCAATTTTTTATCGTTATTATATATATATTATAATAATTTAAACGATATCCGTACTTTGGTATAAATATTCGATAAAATGGGTTACGCGCCCCTTTAAGTTCGTAAAAAAGCGGGCGACGGAAATTACCGAAACGGGGTAATTTTAATATTAATTCCCAATAATAATTTATTTGGATTAATACCCGTAATTAAAAAATTCCTATTATTAAAAATCAATTAAATTACGTTTAAATATTCGGACCAATTTTTTTGGTCGAACGTTACGTAAATTCGTAAATAATATTATATTTTTAATTCGTTTAATTTATATCCCCGTTAATTTCGGGGTAATATATTGTAAAAAACAACTGTTTAATTTTTATTTATTTATATAGTTCCATCCAAAATCCGTTTATCCAATTTAACCCCTTATTTAAAATAATTTAGTCGGAAAAATTTTAAAATCGTTATTATACCGTTTTAAATTTTATTATACAATTTTTTATTTTTTTCGAATATATTATTTTTAATTATACGTATTTGGATAATTTATCGATTATAATTATTAAATACCGGAAAATAATTTTATCGTATTCGGATAAATTCGTTATAAAATTTGTAAAAATTTATGTTTAATATTTATCCGACGTTGGTAAAAATTATAATAATTTTTATCGAAAACGTCGGAAAAATTTTAATTTTCGGTATATATTATAATTACGGACGAATTATTTTATATGTTTTATTATCCCGTTCCAATAATAATATTTTATTAAAACGGCGAAAATATTATTCCGGTTTATATAATTTATAATAGGAAATTTATAAGTTTTTTAAAAAATAACAGTGGTTAAAATTTTTTAATTTGGTAATTATAAACGTTTTTGGTATAAAAATATATTTAATACGTTAATTGCGTAATTTATAATTTACGTTTTTATTTCGGTTTTTGGGGAAAAACGTCGCGCGTTATTATTAACCGTTTTTAAATTTACATAATATATATAATTTTTCGTAACGTTTTTTACCAAAAAACGGCCAGATACGGCTGTAAAAACGGGGTAATAAATAATATATTAATTTAAATTAAAGAATTAATTTAATTCGGTATTAATATAATACGGTAATTAATTTTGGTTTATAATATTCGTTTTATTTTATTTTAATAAACGCGTCTGGGATTATTATTAACCGTTTAAACCGGAAACGGAAATAATAATGGAATTTAGCGAATATTTTTATTTACCGTATTTATTTTTCGAATATTTTCTTTAATTTGAAAAAATATTTTAATATTTTATAATTTATTAAAATTAAAAACGGTTAACGAATATTTAATAATTTCGCGTTCCAAATTTTTAAATATATTATTACCGTTAAAAAATTTTTATCGTAAATTATATAATTTTTTTATATTGGGGATAATTTTACCAAATAAAAAAATTTTAATTTTTATAATCCGTCCGTTTTTTTTAAAATAAATAACCGCCCAAAACCAAACCGGAATAATCCGTTTCGATTTTAATTTTTATTACGTCGTTTTATTGGACGAAAATTAGGGTTTGGAAATTTCTTTTTTAATTTTTCGAATACGTTATTAATTTTTAAAATTTAACGGAAAATATCCTTTTTTTATTAACAATAATAATAATTTGGTTAAAACGGAATAATTTTAAATAAAATTTCGGTAAAAATTGGCGAATTTTAAAAAATTTCGCAAATTTTTTAACCGGGTAAATATTTCCTATTTTCGTATCGTTTAAATTTTTTCCGGATCCGTTTAAATCCTTTTTTCCGTTTTTATAATAAATTTTTAATATTTTATTTTTTTTACCGTAAATACGTTTTTCTTCAAATCCAAATTTAATCCGGCGTTATTTAACTTTTGGAAAATTAAACGGATTTTTTATTAATAATTGTTTTTAAAATTTAACGAATAAATTAATATATTATCTAAATATATCAACGTAAAATCGCCCAAAATAATTTTTAATATCTCGTTAATTTAGCGTTAAAAAATTACGGGCGTTTTAATTAAATTAAAAAAACATACCAGCTATTCGAAAAATTTAAACCGTATTTGGAATGCCGTTAAATATTCGTCGTTTTTTACCATTTTAATTTTATAAAAAACGGCGCGTACGTTTATTTTTATAAATTATTTAATTTTTACTAAAAAACGGATTATTCTTTTAATTAACGGTAATGGGTAATGATTTTATATTATAATATTATTAAATATCCGGTAATTTACGTAAAAAAGCCATTTTTTTAACGTTTTACGGATTATTAATATTAATACCGCCGCCGAAAAAAAGTTTGTTCGAATTTAATTTTTATTTATTATATTGTTACGATTAAGGTATCGGGGTAACCTGTTCTTATGGTAAAATACAGTGGGTTTAAGCAATGAAGCGTTTTAATTGGGTAATTGGGTATTTTTAATAATTGGGGTAAAATTATAATCGGTTTTAAATAAATATTAAAGTTAATTAAAGTTTAATTGTTATTAAGCAATGCTAAAATTGAATTTATTTATATAATAATAAATGCGTTTTATATAAACTGTGGTTTTAATCGCGATATGTTTAATATATTCTATAACCGATATATTATTTGTTTTATTATATTTAATATACGATATATTAATTATATCCTTTTTTTGGCGATTACGTAATGTTACGTGTTTTTTTTTATATAATCCGGTTTTTACCGGTCGGTGATTTTTTTGGATAAATGTCGTTAAAAGGGGTATAACCCTACCTAACCTCGTTAATACCGGCCCAATTATTTGGTCGTAATATTAGGTTTTTTTTCCTTTAGCCAAATCTTTTTGGCTTTAAATAATTTGTATTTCTTTAATTTTTGTTTTTGGTTTTTGGTTTTTCTTTTGCTAATTTTTTTACGTTATATTTAACCGAATTAATAAATTTCGCGATTGTTTTTCCACCGTTCGTCGTAATAATTTATTTTTTATGCTTTTTTTTTTCGGTGGTTAAAATGCCTTTTTATTTTATTTACAAATTGCAAAAAATTACGAAATATGCTATATTGTTTCGGGATTCTTTTCGTTATATCGAATATGTTCGTTTGGGTCGTTTGCAATACGACGTTATAAATATTTCCCGGAAATAATTATACAAAATTACGGCTTAATATTCGAAATTTAAATTTAAATTAAAAACCGCGGAAAAAAAGGTTTTTCGTTTGCGAAAATAAAAGAAAATATAATTTAAAAAAATAATAAAGGCGGTCCGTCGGAATATCGATAATTTAAAAAAGTTGGATCGCGTAAAACGCGAAAAAGTAAAATAAAAAAAACGGCGGCGATTAACCAAAATCTTTTTTAAAATATTTTTAAAATCGTTTTTTCCGGATTTTAATTTTGTTTGAAATTCGATTTTCCCGATAAATTTTTTAAATTTTTCGTTATTGGATAAAATAAATATTTTTACGCAATATTCCGTTGGTAAATTGTTTTTTGGTATTTTTTATTTTATATTATATATTAATAATTTTTTTACAAATTCGTTTGGTGGTATGGTTTCGAATTTTGGTCGGTTTTTAATTTTTGGAAATGGTAAATGGTGTTTTTTTAGGTTGTCCTTTTTTTTGGCTAATTTATTTGTAAATCCAATTCCTAATAATATTTACGGAATGGTTTTTGGCAATTTTGGAAATGGTTAAAAAATTTCCAAATGTTTTTTTTATGCCTATAATTTTCCCATTTAACAAAATATTTTATTTTACCGTGGTTTTGTCTATGGTCGAATATCCGTTTTATTTTATAGGTTTTTTATACGTTAATTTGGATTATTTTTTATATAATAATACCGTATGGTGTTAATTCCAATAATAATATATAAAATGTCGGATAAATTTTTATGGTATTTGGTAACGATAATCGGTAATTGGTATCGTTAATTTTTTTATTAATTTTAAAAAATTTAAACTTTTTAAAATTTAATTTGCTGTTTGGTCGTTATATTTTAATATTACGTCGAATAAAATAAACGTTATTTTCTTTTTTAAAAAACAGTTTTTTTATCTAATATTAATTGGCGTATTTTATTATTTCTTTTCGTACGAATTTTAATTTCTGTTGGAATTCTCTGTATAATTATCGTAATTCGTTTATTTATTTATCGGCCCGTAATACCGTAATAATTATTTTGGGTTTTCCGTACGTTGTAAAATTAAATCCGTAATTGGCGTAAAACGGGGTTATTTTGGTATTTTCGTTTTTTAAATTATTATAAACGAATTATATTATAGGTAATAATTATACCCAATTATTTTATTTATAATTTTCGTAATATTTTAAATATTGTTCGAATATTTGGTTGGTTCGTTTTATTTATCCGTTTATTTGGGGGTAAAATATTATTAATAATTTGTAATTAATTTTTAATTATTTTATTAATAATTTCCAAAATTTTAATGTAAAAAATTTATTTTTATCGGTAACGATATTTTTTAATAATCCGTAATTGCTGATAATTATTCGTAAAAATATATAGGCGATTTTTTCGGTATTGTTATTTTTTTTATATGGTAGGAAATAAATATATTTGGTAAATTTGTCCATTATAATTAATATGCTATTATATTTGGTTCGTATAAATGGTTTTTTTAAAAATGGTAATTTAACGATGAAATCCATTATAATAATTTACCAGGCCTTGCCGGGGGTTGGTAAGGGTCATAATAATTTATAAAGTTTATATTTTGCGGATTTGTTTTTAGCGCAAAATTCGCAATTTTTAATGGTTTTTCGTATTTTTTATCGTATTTTTTTAAAATTATAATATTGTTTTAGCCGTTTTTATGTTTTGGAAATTTTTTAATGTCCGTGGGTTTTATTTTCGTGGATTTTCCGTATTTCTTTTGGTATAATTATTATATTTGTTATTATAAAATTCCGGTGTACCGGTAAAAGGTTTCCGTTTTCGTTTATTGTAAAAATAACGCGTATTTTTTTTGGTATAATATTTTCGTGGTTTGATTTTCGGTTAAAGGCGTCGGTTTTGCCGTTTTTTATTCCTTTTCGGTAAATAATTTTAAAATAAAATTTTAATAGGAATTTTAATTATTTAATTTACCGTTTGTTTAATATTTTATTAATGGTAAAATAGGTTAGGTTTTTATAATCCGTGTAAATTAATATTTCGTATTTAATTCCGGATAATTGGGGTTTTTATTTTTCGAATATTCGCATAATAGTTATTAACTTTTTATCGTATATTTGGTAATTAAGTTTTAGTCCATGTAATTTTTGTAAAAAAAAGGCGCAAAAATATAATCTCCCTTTTTTATTTCGTTAATTAAATTGGTTTCCGATTACGTAATCGAATACGTCGGTTTCGATTTCGAAAGGTTTTGTTAGGTTTGGTATTTTAAAAATCGGTTTACGGATTATTACGTTTCGTAACTATTTAAAAACCTATTGCGTTTATTCCGTTTATTGGAATTTTAAGTTTTTTTTGGTTATATTGGTTAATAAGGTGGTAATCGCGCCGTATTTTTTAATAAATCTTTTGTAAAAATTTACAAATTTAAAAAAAGTTCGAACGTTTTTTACGTTTTGCGGTTAAAACCATTTTTTTATTATTTGGATTTTTAATTCTTTTATTTTAATTTTTCCAAAAACGATGGTATATTTTAGGAAATTAATTTGTTTACTGTAAAAAAAACATTTTTTTGGTTTAATTAAAGATTTAACGTTTTGTAATTTTCGTAAAACCGTATAACCGTATTTTTTGTATTTTTCCAACGTTTTGGAAAAAATAAAAATATCGTTCAAATAAATAACGACGAAAATATTTAGGTATTTTTTAAAAACGTGGTTAATTATAATTTGGAAAATTGTTGGGACGTTAGTAAGGCCGAAAAATATTATTAAATATTCGTAATATTTTCGTTTGGTACGAAACGCGGTTTTCCATTTTTCGCCTTTTTTTATACGGATTAAATTGTATATTTTTTTAAAATTTAATATCGTAAATTATTATATTTACTAAAATATATTTCGAAATTTTTTTATTAATGGAAATAAATAATAATTTTTAATGGTAATATCGTTTAATTATTTGTAATTTATATATAATTATAATTTTCCGTTTTTTTTTGGTACGAAAAAAATTGGGTATTTTACTGGTAATATTAATAATCTAATATAATTTTTTTTAAGGTTTTTTGTAAAATATTCGTTTAATATTTCCATTTATATTAGATTTAAACCGTATATTTTGTGGAATTTTGGTTGGGTTTTTTTTTAAGTGGTATTTCGTGGTCGAATAAATTATATTCGGGTAATTTTATTTCGAATTTTTGGTTAAATAATCGTATATAAATTTGGTATTTTTTGGCATTTTGCCGTTTTTGGTTTATTTGTTTATGTTCGGTATTATAAAATTAGATTGGTTTTGGCCTGTGGATAATCGTTTTTTTTCCGATATTGGCTCCGGGGTTGGTCGTTTTTTTCGTAAATACGTTATTTATTTTATTCGGTTTATTCGTATTTTGCGTTTTTTATCTAAATTTTTCCATATTGGAAATTGTTTAATAATTAGGTGTTTTTTTTATTAAATTTGGCCGGTTATCCAATCTATTTTAGGGTTATTTTTCCTAAACCAGGAAATTTTTAAAATTATATTTTTATCCCTTATTTCCGTAATATTTAAAATAATTTATTTTTTTCGTCCGTAATTTTTTATCCAAAAATGTACGGTTTTTATTTCGATAATACCGTTTCCGTATAAAATTGTTTTTTTTCCACGGTTTATAATTGGTATGGTTTTTTTTTTATTACCAAAATATCCGTCGTTCCGTTACGATTTTTGGTAATATATAATTATTTTATATTTTATTGTCGAAAAATGCTCGTATGGGTTTTTTATTAAGTCGTATATTAAAAAATATATATTCGTATTTTATTACCGTATTTTGCGTAATATTTAGGGTTTTTTATTCCGTTTTTATCGTCGCCGTTCGATACCCTATACCGTTTGGTTATTTTAATTTTTTAATTTGTTAAATTCGCGTTTTGGATTTTTATTTTTTTTATTTCGGGGTGTAAAATTATTTTTTATTTTAATTTCGTCGAGTAAATATTTGGTTGGTGCAGGTATTTTACGTACGTTTGTAAACGTTTATTTATTTTTTATTTTCGGATTTTATATAATTTTGGTTATGGGTACAAATATTTAATATCGTTATTGTCGTACGTGCCAATTTTATATTTTGGCTAATATATGGATTTTATATATATTGCGGGTATATTCGTACTATAGGAAATTTAATTGGTTGCAATATATTATAAAATATTTATTATGTGGCGTAAAAATAATTACTAATTTATTCCGTAATTTAATTTTAATTTCCCAATTAGGTAATTCTTTAATTGTATAAATTTCGTTAATATTTATAATTAATTATTATCGAAAAAAGAATTGTGGTAAATTTTTTTATTTAGGTAAATTTCGCAATTATTTCGGAAATATTTAACCCAAAAAATACGTGGGTGTTTCGGGTGTTTAATATTAAATAT
Organism: Pyricularia grisea; assembly: GCF_004355905.1. Lineage (NCBI taxonomy): Eukaryota > Fungi > Ascomycota > Sordariomycetes > Magnaporthales > Pyriculariaceae > Pyricularia > Pyricularia grisea. Next base: position 1,603,636 of record NW_022156720.1, read on the forward strand.
TGGATAATTTCCAAACGTAAAATTCGGGTTTTTTAAAGGGTTTTATTTTTATTATACCGGGTTATATTTTGGAAATTGGATTAATTGGTCGTTTTGGTATAAATTAATTTGTTTTTTAACGTATTTGTAAAAATTATTGGTTTTTTCCGCGTTATAACGGTTTAAAATTTTTTTTTTTTATCGTTTAAACCTTTTTTTAAAACGTTATTAAAAAAATTTTCCGTTAAAAATTGGTTGGTTATTTTAATACGGTAAATTTATTCCAATAATTTTATATTGGATTTTTTTAAAACGTTCGAATTTATAAATTTGGGTAATATAGCGTTTTATCGGTATAAATTAATTGGTAGCCTTATTTTTGTAAATATTCGGTTTTTTATTACCAATATTCGGGTATTTTTTAATTTTTAAAAATATTATCCGGCGTTTATTTTAAAATTATTATAAGTTATATAATTATCGTCGTAATAAATGGTCCAATTTATTAAATTATATTGGTTAGATTATGTTTATTGGTAATTTATAACGTTAAACTTCCGTATTTTTCCGGGTTTACCCCTAAAATCGAAAATAAAATCGGGGGTATTATTTTAATTTCCAGGGCAATTTTTGGCGATATATCCTATTTTATTATATTTAAAATATTTGCCATTTTTGGGATTTTTACAAGGTTTTTTATATTATATCGCGTTAAAATTTATAAATCCGTTATATATTTTATATAAAATATTATATTAACGAGGCGGTTTAAGGTATTGGTATTTACGTCCGGTATTGGTTTATCGTAAAATTGGTTCCTATATATTACGTTTTTCGCGTCGTTCCAATTTTTTTTCGTATTATCGATTATTAATTTTAATTATTAATTTTACGTATTTAATTAAAATGTCGGGTCGTTTTTTTTTAACAAATTCGTTTTTAGTTCTTTTTTTAAATTCCGTATAAAAACGTGCCATTAAAGTTTCGGGGCTTTATAGTAATTTGGCGGTAATTTATCGAAATTTACTGGTATATTTAAATGCCGATTTAATTTGGGTAAAACGTACTAATTTACGCTTAACCGTACGTTTTTCGTTTGGATTACCGAATATTTCCCTAAAATATTTTTTAAAATTATCGTTCTAAAGGAGGTTACGAGGTAGCTTTAAGGTTTTAAGGTTGGAGATCACTTGTAGGGATAATTAAACCGTAGAAATGGCAGATAACCGTCTACTAGCGGATAGTAGAAATTTGTATTATTTGTATAGTTGATTGCACAATTGATTGTTATTATGTTCGTTGTTATGTAGAGTATTAGAATTGGATACGTGTACCGATTCCATGGCATGATCTCTTCGATCCGGATTGCCGGAAGTGCGGGGTAGAACCACGTGACCAGTTCTGGCCACGCAGGGCTGGCTGGAACCGTTCACCTGGATCACTTATTGCACTTATTACACTTATAAGAAAATGCGACAATACCGGGAATCGAACTCATGCACTTTATATTATTGTTATATTTATTATTATATGAATTATACCACTAAGCTATATTACTTATTTGTCTTATTTGCTTTATTGTAAAAAAGACGTAATATTTAAAGCTTTGTGCGTGCATGCGTTTTATTTATTTATTTTGTTTATTTATTTAATTTGGGTACAGGGTAGCCTTATAAAATCGGCTCCTGTTAACAATCGTAATCGTCGAAAATACGGTTAATTTTAATTTTACGGTTTTTTTTTTTATAGTCCAAATAATTTCGCAACGTGGGTTCAAATTAGGCAAACGCGTCGTTTTTTAAAAGCGAGGTTACGTAAGCAATTTTATTTGTATCGCTGTCGAAATTATTTTCGTTAAAATGTAAATAGGCCCGGATTCCCGTAAAAAATCCCTATAAAATATTTATAATACCGTCGAAAAACGTAAATAAAACATATTTAATATTATTTTTATTAATTCGGTTAATTTATTCGGTTATTGGTTTTTAAAATTGTCGATTTTCGGTTTAAAACGTCGCGACCATTTAACGTAAAACGTTAATATTGGCCGGAACGTTAATGGTAAAAAGGGCTTAAAAGGTAATTTTGTTAAAAAATATTATTTCGGCGGTATTATTCGGTATATTTTAAGGCAAAATATTGAACAAAAGCAATTAAAATATTACGATTAAAATATCGGGGTAATCTGTTTTATGGTAAAATATAGTGGGTTAAAACAATTAAACGTTTTAATTGGGTAATTGGGTATTTTTAATAATTGGGGTGAAATTATAATCGGTTTTAAATAAATATTAAGGTTAATTAAAATTTAATTGTTGTTAAATAATCCTAAAATCGAATTTATTTATATAATAATAAGTGCGTTTTATATAAATTGTGGTCCTAATTGCAATATATTTAATATATTTTATAACCGATATATTATTTGTTTTGCTATATTTAATATGCGATATATTAATTATATCCCTTTTTTGGCGATTACGTAATATTACGTATCCTTTCCCTTATATAATCCGGTTTTTGCCGGTCGGTGATTTTTTTGGATAAATGTCGTTAGGAGGGGTGTGACCTTACCTGGCCTCGTTGGTACCGGCCCAATTATTTGGTCGTAATATATATTTACAAATTATTTCCGTAATTTTAATAATTAATTTTTGGATATATAATATAAATATTCCCAAAATAATACCGGAATACGTTTTTAATCGCTTTTTCGTAATTAAATATAATAAATAATTATTTTTTTTATAAAAAAAATCCGAATATTTTAATTTGGTTAAATAAATTTTCGAAACCGGTTAATTTTTTAAATAATTTAATCGGTTTAAAATTATCTATAATAATGGTATTTATTTTTAAAATTTGGGTTATTTTACGTAAAAAAATTGTTGCAAATTTTATTTATCCGGAAATATTTTGTTTTACTTTTTTATAAACCGTTAAAAATATGTTATTAATAATTACGGTAAATTTATTTTAAATTCGTCGCGCCAATAATTTGCGGATTAATATTTTTTTATTACCCTAATACGGAATTTATTATAATCGGTTTCGAAAAAAAAAGATTTTATATATTATTTAAAAAAATTTAATATTATATTCCGGATTAAATCCGGAATAATATAAAATAATATCGGCGTTATTTATTTATTTACGTTTATTTTACATTTTGCAATTTTCCGTATTATTAAAAACGCGCTACCCAATACGGTATCTAATTAACGTAAAATAAATAACGGAAATTTATCAACCCGTAACCAAATCGCGTATTTTTCGTTTATTACCGCGTAATATTTGTAATTTAAATTTATTTATATATTAACGAATTATAAATTATTTAAAAAAACGGGGATAAAAAAAGGTAAATTATTTATAATTTGGTAAATATTTTTTTCGCCGCCGTCGGTTATTATTTTTACCGCTTTTACGGTTTTTTTTTATATTATCCGGTTCAAATCCCTAATTAAATTTCGTATTAAAAATTATTCGTTTTTTTATTAAAATTTTTTAAATAATATTGCGGTAATTATTATATTCGGGCGTAATACCGTTGCAAATTTGCAATTTATTATTTGGTAAATAACGTTTCCGTAACGGAAATATACCCTTAATTCATACCGCCGCAAATATTATTTTTATAAAATTTAAAAAACCTATTATTTTATTTCGCTTTCCGTTGTTATTAAAATTGGAAAATGTCCGTACCGGCGTTTATTTTTAAGCAAATTAAATTTATTTATTTTTAAAACGTTAACGCCCGTTATAAAAATATTTTTATTATTTATAAATTTTGGAGTTATAATTATTTAAATACGGTATTAATTATACCGTTTTTCCAAATTAAACATTTCTAAATTTTGGGTTATTTGGTAATAAATTATTACCGCGTCGAAATATAAATTAATTACGGTATTCCGTTTTACGTATATTTTTTTAATTCGGATTAAAACTTTAAAATGTAAAAAATTTATCCGTATTTTATCCAATTAAAAAAACCCGCCCGCCGTTATTAAAATCTTTTCGAAAATTGTAATAAACTGGGCGAAAAATTAACCTAATTTTATTTTTAATAATTTAAATTCGGCGAAAATTTAAATACGTTTATAAAAATTATTATATATATATTTTAAATATTCCAAAAAATTAACGTAATTATAAATTTTTTTTTTACCGCCGATTTTATAATAAAAACGGACGATTTTTTAAACGGTAAATTCCAAATTTATTTAAAAATATTTATATTAATTTCGGTAATTACCGATAAAATTTGCGTCCCGCCGTAATTTATATTTTATAGCGTAACGTTAAAACGTAAATAACATTAATAAACCGTCGTATAATAAAAAGTTTTAAAAAGGTTTCCGTCAAAATAATAACGCGGTTTAAAGGGTTTCGGCCGCGGTTAACGTTATTAAAACGTCTAATTAAAAAAATTAGATTTTTTTTTATAATTTATTAATTATTCGCCATATTTGTTAAAAGGCGATTTCCGTTATTAGGGCCGTATTTTTAATTATTAATAATAAGCTTATAAATAATCGAAAAAAAAACGAATTTTAATAAATATAAAAGGTAGGTTAACGGCCCTATAATTCTTAAATTTCCAAATAAAATTATTATTAAAATTAAAAGGTAAAGGTATAAAACTGTTATTTATTCGCGTTGGGAGGGTGTTTATATAAGGGAGGGTAACGTATATTTCCGTCGTTTTAACACGTTATATAATACGTGTATTTAACACGAATCCGTTACACGTTATAAAGTTTAAAACGGTATAATGGCGATTTCGGGGTTTTTCCGACCAAATTATTTAAAATAAAAAGTTAAATTGGGTGGGCGGATTTTGGACGAAATTATATAAATAAATAAAAATTAAATAATCTTTTTTTCTAATATATTATTCCGAAATCGACGGCGGTATAAAATAAATAAACCAAAAAATGTAATATTATTTACAAATTTACGTGGCGTTCGATTAAGGAAATTGGCCCAAATATTTAAATATAATTTAATTAATTTTTAATAATAAAAATCTTTTAATTACGGGTATTAACCCGAATAAATTATTATTAAAATTCGATATTAAAATTACCCCGTTCCGGTAATTTTTATTATCCGTTTTTTTTACGAACCCAAAAAGGCGCGCGACTTATTTTATCAAATATTTACGCCAAAATACAAATATTATTTAAATTATTATAATATATATATAATAATAATAAAAAATTGGGGCAAATTCGTTTCGGTATTTAATAAAAATATTTAAAATAGGCGACGAAATATATTTTAATTTCCGTAATATTTATAATAACCGTCCGTACCGCAAATTTAATTATATTTATAAAAAATATATAATAACCGCGGTATTTACGTTATTAATAATTACGTTAAACGTATGAAAAGGTATTTACCCAGTTTTTTACGTAAAATTAATCGAATACATAATTACCGACCCGTTGTTTTTTTAATTATATACTAATATTAAGCCGGAACCGGTAATAACGGCGGACGGGGAAAAAAAATAAAAAAACAAATGGAAAATAAAGGAAATTTTATTTGTAAAAAACCGTAAAAAAGAAATTACGGCCGTAATATATTAATTAAATAAATAAATTATAATAATTTTATATAAAATTCCCTAAAATATTTTAAAAACGTATAAATTATTAACCGATTTAAAATATAATAAAATAATTTATATACGAATAACGGTCCGGGTGGCAAATAATCCCGATAAATTATTGTAAAAAATTAAAAACCCCAAGAATATACATATAATATTAAAATTATACGGATTACGTATTTTATAATATAAATATTAAAAAAAATAAAATAATTTTTAAATTTTTAACGGGGCGAATATATATTGTATTGGCCCGAAAACCGGGGAAAATCCCCTATTAAAAATTAACCACGATATAAAAATATATAAAACGTAATATAAAAATAAATTCCACCTATTTATTTATTTACAAAATGGAAAAAAACCCATTTATTTACCCGATAATTAAATTATTATAAAAACCTTATTACAAATATATATTAATAACGGTTATATTTATTTATTTTTCGATTTAATTTCCGGTCGTTTAAATAATAATTTGGGGGCGAATTAAATTTAAGGTTATTTAAAAGATTATTTTTAAAAAAACCCGTTTTCGGGGCGGATATTTGCCAAAAATAAAAGAAAATTGCGATAAAACGGTTATAAAAAACGTTAAATTAATTATAAAAACCGCGGCGACGAAAATCGTTAAACGTACCGTTATTAAAACGACGGAAAAAATTACGGCCAAAATTATTTTTAACGGATTTGAAAATTTTAATATAACGGTAACGTTGGAAAAAATCGCGGAAACGGATTATAATTACCGGATAAAAACCGGCGTTTAATTTTGTTATTAAATAACGGCGAGGGCGAAAATAACCGCGTTAATTTCGCGTTGGACGGCGATAATTTTACGCGTTTAACGCGCGTATATTTTAAAGATTTTAAAATAATATAAATAATTACGTTTTTGGGCGTAAATGCGTTAATACGATAGAATAAAAAATTTAAAAAAAATGGAATTTATTTCGAAATAATTTATATTTTGGATAAATTTACGGATAAATTATTATATAGTTTTATTATTATTATTATTATTATTATTATTATTATTATTATTATTATTATTATTATTATTATTATTATTATTATTATTATTATTACTATTATTATTATTATTATTATTATTATTATTATTATTATAATTACCGTCCAAAACGGTTATATTTTTGGTATTATATAAATAATAATATTTTTTTAAATACGCCGCGTAAATAATATAAAGTTTATCCGTTATACGGACGCGACGGCCCGATTTTATAATACGGCCTTTTTTTTCGTAAAATACGGTAACGGCGGCGATATATTAATTATAATATATAATTTTTTACAATTTACGAAATTTACGACGGAAAAACAAATGTTTAACGTATAAAAATTTTTTATAATCGTAAATTAATTTTTTATTTTTACGATATATATTATAAACCGTATTGTTAAAACGGGAAATATAATCGAAAATACCAATAATTTTCGCCGCGTTAATATATAAAAAATAAAACAAAATTATTATTTAAACGTAATAAATAATTCGTCGTTTAAATTATTTTTTAACGATAATTACGTTTATAACGCGGCGGGATTTTTAAATAGTATATTAACGGAAATAAATAAACGGAAAAAAATACCGGTATAAATTTACCGCCGAAATATTAAAATTATTATAATTACCCGATAAACCGAAAAAGTATTAAAAAGATTTACCTTTTTTTCCAAAAATACCGGTTATAATATTATTTAATTTAATATTAAATATAACGCGATAAAAATAAATTACGATATAATAACGAATATAAGCAAAAAATGTATAAAAAACGGGCAAAAGTTGAATCGAAATTAAAAAAAAATTAACGCCGAACCAAAGAATAAATTGCAAAAAACGAAAAATAACGGCGAAATTACGCGAGAATAAAAAATCGTAATCCAAAAAAAAGGTAATAAAAAAAGATTAACCGAAAAAAAACAAATGCGCGGAAAAAATAAATAAAATAAAAAGTTTTATTCGCGGTTATAATAATAAATAAAAATACGAAAAGAAAATAAATAACGGGCGGGTAAATAAAAAAACCTGTTTATTATTAAACCGTAAACGGGGCGATAAGAAAAACCGCGTTTTAAATTAATCCAAAACGCATTTAAATACGACCGCGGATTAAAAATAAAATAAAAACGAAATAAAAATAAAATAAAAACGAAATAAAAATAAAATAAAAACGAAATAAAAATAAAATAAAAACGAAATAAAAATAAAATAAAAACGGAATAAATGTAAAATAAAAAAGGTTTATTAAAAGGAATACGCCAAAATAAAATGTGGAAAATACGAATTACGGCCCCGACCAATATTATAAAAATAATAACCTAAATAATTAAACGAAACCGGTTAATATAATATTAAAATAAAAAAAAGGCAATACGGAATTACGGAACGCGACGTTTTAAATCCGGACCGACCCGCCCCGATAAAAAAACGCCTAAAAAGATTATATAACGGATTCGTGTTAAATATACGTATTATATAACGTGTTAAAACGACGGGAATATACGTAATTCTTTTTATATAAACACCCTTTTAACGCGAATAAATAACGGTTTTATACCTTTACCTTTTAATTTTAATAATAATTTTACTTGGGAACCCAATAATTATAGGGCCGTTGGCCTAACCCTTTATAATTATTATTTAATTTAATAATACCGGAAAAGTTATTATAAAATATATAATAATACTTTTAAAATCTTGTATATTTTTTATAAATTTTAAAATGGTAATTATAAAATATTTTCTATTTGCGTATTTGGGCCCCAATGTTTTTTTAATATATTTGCAACTTTTCCAATATAATTTATATAATTCTTAAATCGCGGTTTTCTTTTTTTGGGTTTATTTACGTTTTTAAAATTTATATTTATATTTTTTAAACGTTATTCGTTTAATTATATTATATAAAGATATGTTTTTACGCTTCTAGTTAATATTAACGGAAATAATACGTGGATTTATATTATTTAAATTTGCAATATTTTGCAAATTTTTATAAAGTCTTTATTTTTATCGTCCAAAATATTATATATTTCCTTAAATAAACGTTCGTCCTATTTTATACGTTTTTAAACGCTTTAACCGCACTTAAATTAATTAAATTATTAAAGATTTATAACGGTAAAATATATTTATAAATATTAAATATTTTACATTATAATTTAAATATAATTTTTCGTTTTAAATTATTACGGTGTAATTTTATCAGTCCGTTTTAAAAATTATATAAATTTTATTTTTATCGGTATTTTATTTTTGTGCAAATTACAAATAATCCCTAAAATTTTAATTTTGGGAAAAGATAATCGCCGTGGTTCTTTTCCTTTAAATATAAATTAGGTTTTTATTTTTATTTTCTTCGTATATAATATTTTTCGATTGTTTTATTATTATCTACCCCGGCATTTATACGCTTTATACGTTAAAAATATATTTATATTTGTTAATTTAAAAAAGAAATTCATAATTTTATTTTAACGTTTTTATTTATTATTCGCCTTTTTCTCATTTACTTTCCCAAATAAAACAACGTTATATAATTCCAAATAATATTTTAATTTTTTTGGGATTAATCTTTTGTAAAAATTAAAATGGTCTTATATTTATTCTTCGAAATTCTTTTGGGATATAATTAACAGCTTTTCTCTGTTTTTTACGGGGTCGAATCGGTTAATAATTTTAAAAAAATTTAAAAACTCGTAAAAAAGGTTATATAAAAACTTTACGTTAATTCGTTTTCTTTAAATAAGGATAATTATTAATTTAATAATATTATATTAAGATTGGCTTATATTTTATTATAGCGTTCGTCGTTAATTTTCAATCCGGTTATTACGTGTATTCTACTTAATTTTTAAGGTAATTTACTTAAACTATAAAATTTAAAATCATTAATTTATTAGGACGATTATAATTTTTTTACGTAACGTCCGTAAATAACGCTACACGGAGAATAAAAAAGTCCTAACGGATTATAACGGCTTTTTTAAAATTAAACGTAAAATACTTTATTAATTTTAAATATTTTAAAATAACGGTGTTAAAGTTTTATCCTTTGATTTTGGTTTTTGATATTATTTAAATAATATCAATTAATATTAGTAGGTTTTCGTTATATTAATTGATTAATAAACGTGATTATAAAATAACGAGAATATATTGTGCATATTTTATTTAAATATTTAAAAAAAAGTTTTTAAATATCCTTTTTCGTCTTATTCTATTATTTAAATAAGTAAGTCACGTGTAATTGGTCCATGCAATTAAACCCGTTATTTATTATTTAATTAATAAATTAAACGCATAAATCCCTATTTTAACAAAACATGTAGTAACTTTTATATATTTTCGTTTATTTACAATAACGGTAAAATTTTAAATATTTGGTTCCGCCAAAAGATTTTCCGGGCTATTAAATAATAATTACAGGTTCTTGGTTTTAATTTTATTGACAAAATCTTTTCGCCAGGCAAAATAATTCTGTTTATTTTGGAAATTTTTAATTTTGGGGCTTAAATTATCGTTAGTTTTTATTTTGGAGGTTAATATATTTATTATATACGTATATTCCCGTTTTATATAAACGGTACAAATATCGGGTTTTAATCGATTTAATACCTCGTAATAAAAGATTTAGCTATTTTTCGTAAAGTAAATAATACGTAAAAAAGGTTTATTACCATTTAATACTAAGAAAGTGATCGATAATATCAGGATTAATTCCGGTAAAAGTGTCCTAAATCTTTAGAGCTAACTAGTAATACAGTGGCTGCCTGGTATAGGCATTAGTGAGCACAAAGTAGCAGGTTCGGGAAATCACAGGTAAGGCTCTAGAAACAACTTATTCTTAATCGGTCACAAAAGACGGTCGTAACACTTCGGTAGTAAGACTCTTTTCTCACTATAGTTTATTCCAGCCTTACATGCGCGCACTAACAGAAAACTGCACGGCCGTCACAAAATACTTTCATGTCCCTTCCTATGTTTTCTTAAGCCTACATGTTGCGATCGACTGCAGTGCCATCCATATCTTCGACCGACAGCTCCATCAATCCCTGACCCGAATAAAGCACCTTCCACTTCTTTTCAGTTTCCCGAGGGGAAAGCATAACCTCAAAATCCCAATCGGGCACCTTCATGGCGTTATGCCCAGGCGTCTTGTCGGCCGTGGGCGTCACCCATGGGCCGTTCATCGGGCGGATATCGAACTTGAGTGCTAGGAGGGCCGCGAACATGATAATCTCGACGGTGGCAAATTGGCGGCCGGGACAGAGAGTTTTGCCGCCACCGAAGCCGCGGTTGTAGACACCACGTTTGCCGCCGCCGCCACCATCCTTTTTGTTCTCAGCAGCAGGAAGAAAGCGACGGTGGTCAAATGCGTCGACAGAGGCGCCCCAAACCTCCCGGTCGGTATGCTGGACGCGCGATGGCACCATAAGGATGCTGCCGCGCTTAAGGAGGATGGAGCCGTCAAGCATGTAATCCTCCATAACGAGTCGTGTCGAAGTATTGTTAGCGTAGCAGCGCAACATTTCTTTAAACGTGGAGAGGAGAATGGGACATGATCCCGTAACAAAATCCGAATCAATAGTCCAGGTCCCATCGGTATCCTTTTTGGCGCCCTTTAGCAGTTCGGTGCGGATATCGGACAAGGTGGATTGGTCGGCGAAAACGTGGTTAACCATCCATAGGGCGCCAGGGATGGAGTTTGAAAGGACGGTCTGGGTGCCACCGATCTCGATCCTTGCATTTTCTTTGCTTGAAATGTGAAAATCGGTGTGCAATTTGACGCGGGCTTTTGTAATCTCGGCGCTCTGGTTGTGCCACCCTTTCTCGAAGTAATTCTCCCAAACACTAGCCATATATTCGCGCGCCCGGTAGGCCTTGTTTGCGAAAAGTTTTGGCCATAGATTCAGGGCGAATATTGCCATTTTCGGCTCGAAATCACTAAGCAGGTTAGTTAATATTTACATTAGTATAAATCTGGGTCACAAGGATAAACTTACTACCACGCCTTTTCCATAGATGGATCTCTAAATGGGTTATTAGGCCCGTAGACGGACTCAGTTGTGGCAATAAGTATTTCATGGCGAACCCACTCAAACAGTTGAAATGTTTGTGGCTCCATGGAAGTGGTTGTGGTCCATTTGTCAAACGACTCGGAAATAACCTGTATCGCCCTTTTGTTTAAGGCGTCCAAGCCAGGCCCGGGGAAAACGGCATTGTGAATATATTTGGGGAATTGCATGAAATAGCCGCTGTCATCGTTAATATTGGCCCGTATAACAGAGTTGGTAGCGTTATTAACGCCGATAATATTTTTAAGAAAGTGCGCCTCGAGTGGGCAGAAGGACAGCTTGCGAAACTGGGCCTGGACATTCGATATGAGGGGGCGAGAGTTAACAATATATAAGCGCAAGCCAGGTAAACGCAGGGTGTAGATGGGAAGCTTGTATTTGTCCCTAAAATCCGATGATTTAGAAAGAGTTTCCAGGAGACGACCATTTGTTTTGGGCGATAAACTGTAAATAATAGGAGTTTGTACCTTAACAGTGGATGCAGTCGTTTTCCTTTGGAAAAAATAGCAAAAGCAGTAGAGATGAAGGGATAGCCCAGACTGATCAATTTGGGCTCATCGGGATGTTGAGTGAAGTGCTGAAACAGGGATAAAACGACGTAGAGGACAGCAACGGCTGCGGAAAAAGCAATGATAAGAGGCATTCTTTTATTTTCTTTATCCCAGGAGATGGAGTTGAAAGATACTTAGTTGGGTGCCGATGGAAAGGGATTAAGAATGGGCAAGTTGTGGAAAACGATCTTTCAATATATATATTATGGTGACAACGGCATAAATAGGCCCCCTAACACAGTGAAAACCAGGACTTGTGGGTATATAATATAAAGTTTTTTAAACCTGTGAGGCCTTTTTCCCAAGTACCTCGAAGATACAGGGTAAACATCGAATAGTCAAAATATTATGCAGGGGTAAAAAATAAAAAAGGCTGCTACCATAGTACAATGGTAACATGGGTACGTTCGATTGTCGTGGCACAGTGGGAAAATTAACCCCTTCGTGAGAGGTGTTAAAAGCCAAATATATTGTAAGTACCTCTCGATAAAGGTTATTCAATTTAACCGAATTTACAAAGTAGCTTTGAACACTAGAATAGACGAATACTATGGAGGGGGTGCAAATACGCCCGCAGGCACGACTAGCTAAACCAGGCAAGAGCGGTGAAGTTTTAGCAGGGGCTAACGTCACTTTTACATTGGGGTATATGTCATATGCGCCGCCCACAAACCACCATCACTTTTCGGTACTTACGATACGCCTGAATATAGCACTGTTTCGCTGCTTTAGTATTAAACTTTGGCCTGTAGCTATTATAGTGGATAAAAAAAGAAATGATATCCTGGCGAGCCCCTTGCAATACCTCCCTGAAAATGCATCCACTATGTAAATAACATTTAGCACCCTGGAGGACTGTACTATAGCTACTGCCCAAAACAACCGCACCCTAGCATAACACCTCCGCCCCTCGGAATTCCGAGTTAGGCCCCATAGGTATATCATATGAGGACTTTTCACTCCAGATACGCATTATTAATTCATCCCTGTAAATGCCTCGCTGATAACTTTATATTATTATACTGGTAGGGGTAAAAATCCCCATCCCTGAACAGTTAGCACATCGTTGTGGGCCTTGTGGGTGTTCCCGATTGTGGTAATAGTCTTGTGCAAAAAAGAAATTACTATGCGGTAGGTACCTAAAGCTCCCCACGGACAGTTAGATTGGTAAAGGCCCACACATACACATACAGTGGCAAGGGGTGGTTCTTTTTTGCCTGTACCCGTGGTATTTAGCGATGCATTTATTTATCCCTATCGGGTAACACGCGGAAATGGGGAAGCTCTTTAAACTTTAGCCAGTAGAGACTCTTTAGTGGGCAAGCAATCTGCGATCAAGAACCTCAATCACCTTCCCGCTGAGGGGACTGCATTCCAGCTCGGCCGTGTTACAAAACTCTACCACAATAGGGCCCACTAGCCCCTCGCGCAAATGCATCTCAAAAGGCGGATTCAGAGTAATGACTGCTGCGTGAATCGCCGCCATTGCAACATGTGGCGAAACACCTCCAAAGTCCCCCGCGACCCTCAGCCGCATACGGTCCACGGCCTCAGGACGCTCGATAACAACTTGAAGCCCCTCGAGCTGATGGCCCAGCTCCGCACAGCGCAGGGCGGTAGTCACGGCGCGCCGGATATCGATGTATGTCATCGAGTTGCCAGAGAGACGTACGCCCACGCTTTTGTCCCGCCCCAGCAGCCGGAAAAGCCCGCGTTTGGGGTCAACCCAGCTGGCCCGGTCGCCTACGGGATACCGAACAAAAGGCATCAACCGGTGCACGAGGTTGGTCACTAAGATGCGGCCCTCGACACCCGGCGTGGTAACGGGCTTGTTGTCATCGTCGACCAGTTCCACGACCGTTTCGGGCCAGTTTACTGAGTAAACGTCGCGCTCTCTTTCGTGCTGTTGCTGGACGCTTACCAGGTTACCCAGTTGGAAGGCGATAGTCCCACCGTCCATTGCGCCGTACGCAAGCATTTGCAGCGTAGCCCGAGGGAAGGCCTCATGAAGCGGTGCGATCTGATCTTCATAAAGACCCTCGCCCCCGTATAGGATAAGGCGTACTGAGCTCATGGGCTGGCGGCCGCGTTTCTTCATAACTGCGGCCAACTTGCTCGCGACGGATAGAGTTGTCATCAACACTGTGGGTTTATGCTCCACCAGCAGCGGCTCAATAGCTTCAGCAGGCATGTTACCACTGATCGGCAGGTTGATGGCCTCCCGGAGTGACAAAAGGGCGTCGTGGATACCGAGGAAGCTGTAATACATGTTGCCGACGTAAAATAGATTGGCAATTTTGTCGTCCGATCCTATACGAAGCATGCGCATAAAACTTGCTAGTCGGAGGCTGGAGGCATCGTTCTCTTGATAGGTGACTCTAACCACTTTGGGCTTGTCAGATGTTCCTAAAGATACAACAAGCATTTAGTATCTTAGGGTTATTTTACCGTTTGAAAAGTCAATTTTTTGCACCCATTGGCTAACATACCGCCCGATCTAATTACCAGACCACTCTCGTGCCTTCCTGTGAGCAAAGAAGCGGCATCGTCCTTCCTGGCCGCCTCCCAATAATCGGTTAGATTGGTGACAGGATAAAATTCGAGCAGTGCGTTTTCTGGCACGTCGCGCCATATTTCGCGATAATAAGGTGATTGCCGACGGACAAAGGCTAAAAAAGCCTTCAAAGCAGCTGGATCGGGTGCTGAGGATAAATCCATCGCAATGTTCGGACCTTGAATGAAAAAGCCGCGGGAGTGAAAGATAAAATCTTGGTGCGTACACCCACGTAATAAACAAGGAGGGGGAAGATTTAAATATTATATTCGAAGCTCGCAGACCTTCCAATTCCTCGAATCTGCCGACTATGGTGGTAGCGATATACTATGGTGTCGTGCGAAAAGAACCCTCCCCTGCCACCGTACGTGTATGCGTGGGCCTTTACCAGCTTTACTGTTGGCGGGAGGAATTAAGTACCTAAATTATTTTTTTTTCCAAAATTATTACCAAAGTTGGTAACGCCCACATGTCCCACATCATTGGACGACAGTGCCAGGGGAGGGATTTTTACCCTTACCACCATAGTATATAAGCTCCCTGGTACCGTGAAAACCAAGGCCTGTGGGTATATAGTAAATGTGTATTTGCGGGAGATTCAAAACTTTTTCCCAAGTACCATTAAGCTTTAAGTTTAAGTTTCAATATAATGTCACGTTGGGTAAAACGGATGCTTTTTAATTGGGACCTGATAAAGTAGTAGTAGTAATAGTATTATTATTATTATTTAACGCCCGGCCCGGCCCGACCCGACGAAATTCCGAACAAGGGTGGGCTCGACGGCACAGGCGGGTGGTTATTATCGATAGACAGCCTGGTTATCCTTGCCACGTTAAGTGGGGTACAGGTGGAGGGAGCAGGATTCGAACCTACGTTACACAAGTAATAGCCATGGCGCTTAATCACTGCGCCTTCCCCCGTGGCGAAGGGAATAGCCGATAACTTAAATCATCTGGTTTTTTTAAGTCCGCCGTCGAAAAAAAGGGTACGCACGCGTTTTCTTTGGGACACATTAAAATGCTTGGTCATGGCTAACAACAGCAAAAAATAATTTCGATTTTCGCTGGGAACACCTGGGAAAAGGTACATAAGGAAGGCTAAAATCCCCTTATCTAATTATTTTCTTTTACTACCCAAAATGTTACGACCGTTGGTTGTAACAAACCCAGGATACCCGCCATAATAGCAGAACGCGGGGCATTACGTTTTGTGATGCATTAGGACCCACGAAAAGAACCACCAGGTCACGTACCGATAAAATAACAAAACCCTACAAAAGATTACTATAGGATAAATGATTAGGATTAACGTGCAAAAAGTGATTACAGAAAATAATTATTGGAAAATAATTATGATTATTATACACGAAGTGATTTAAAAGGCTGCAGGACAACCTCACGAGTATAAATAGGACACTTATCTACTAGGAATGGGTTTTCGGATACACTTACCAAGCCATACAATTTTAATTTTCCTACAAATAATTAAAATACTGCCACACGTAGCGATCATGGCGCCCGTAAGCAAAAGCAGCCCAAAGTTCATCTTTATCTTTTATTATCTTTTTGGTAGCTGAGGTTGGAAAATAGCTGATGGAAAATAATTGATGGAAAATAATTGATTGAAAACAGTTGATGGAAAGCAAAACCTCGTGGCGGAAAAACCTTCAGGAGATTAGCAACTACGACTACAATTTCCATTTTGAGAAAGGCGAGACCTGGTTAGATTAATACTATAAATTAAGCCCTGAGATTAATATAAAACTTAGTTAAATACCGCACCGGCTAAAACTTACACCGAAAGCCGTAATATTAGCTTTAATTTAGTCAAGCTTCTGCATAATAATAATAATATACTTATAGGAACGAAAAGGGAGCTACGCTTTACCCACATCTCTTGGAGAAGAAGCTACTAATAAGTTAGTTTAGCATCCTTAATAACTTAATGTTAACATGATTCATGAGAACTTGAACGCCTTTGCGTGCGCTTTTAATCTCCTGTAAATAATTAGCTTTGCCGAACACATATATGTCCCCACTGGCTTAAAGATCTGTTGATAGGCCTTTCGTAATGTCGATCGATCAACAGAACGTTATTATAGGGTAAAAAGAGTATTTTAATTGTTGTGTATCTAACAGTCTAAAAAGGAGCTTTTAAATGTCTTTCTCGTCTTATACCACCTCTCGAGAAGAAGTCACGGGTAATTGGCCCGGGCGGCCAACCCCGTGACTCAGTATTCAATTGATAAATTGAACGCCGAAATCTCTATTCCAACAAGATCATTATTTTCTTCTGGATCCACTCCTTTGGCAGAGCTCTCCGGCATCGTGTAACACTGCTGATGCCCTCTGTAAACTTATAAATTGAAGGGCCACTCGCCCATGAAGTCCCGACAACCTTCCCTTTTTTAACTGCATCATTTATTGCAATCTCGGTTTAGTTAACCAATTTCTTTCACCCACTTTTACACCTGCCAGTTTTGCGGTATTAATTATGGCAACTGAAACCCAATCAACACTCGGCGTTAACCGCATTGTTTATGCCAAGACGCTAGAGGCACTTGCCCATGCCACCGACCATGCAAGGAATATCCTCAACGCTGACCACCATTGGTGTGGTTGGATGCTGTCAAATGCGACGGTAACTGCAGAATGGGTGTTCCTCCAGCAATGCCTTGGTCGGGCGATCAGCGAAAGCGACCGTGAAGCTTTCACGCGCCACTTTTTGAACTCGCAGCGATTGGACGGTTCCTGGGCCATCGCGCAGCAGCAAACTACTAAAGGGGACATCTCTACGACACTCGAAACCTACCTCGCCTTAAAAATTCTCGGTGTCTCTCCAGAATCCGAAACTTTAACCCGAGCCCGAAACTTTATCATCAACAATGGGGGCGCGGAAAAAATGCGTATGCTAAGCAGGTTTTATTTGGCTCTGTTTGGTTTGTTGCCATGGAAAGCCCTGCCTCAAATGCCTCCGGAACTTATCTACCTACCTCCGTGGTTCCCTATCAACATTTACAAATTTGCTTCCTGGGCCCGCTGCAACATTATTCCGCTTACGATATTGAGGGTCCATCAACCGGTATACGCTCTTCCTAACGGATTACATATGGAAAACAAC
The DNA here is from genome assembly GCF_004355905.1 of Pyricularia grisea. Lineage (NCBI taxonomy): Eukaryota > Fungi > Ascomycota > Sordariomycetes > Magnaporthales > Pyriculariaceae > Pyricularia > Pyricularia grisea. Next base: position 1,621,568 of record NW_022156720.1, read on the forward strand.
TATATCGACGAGCTATGGGTAGACCTTTCTGCCAAATCGGGGCTTTCATTCACCAAGCCTTACCTGATCCTCGCTCTGACCTCGCCGCTAGGTTTATTTTTCCAGCTCGGCGAATTGTTTCTTTGGATTGCAACGAAGCTACGCCTCTGGCTATGGCGGCGTCAAGCGATCTCGGCGTGCGTATCCTGGATATTGACTCGGCAAGAGACGTCGGGAGATTGGGCCGGCATTTATCCGCCCATGCACCTCAATATACTCGCCCTCCTCTTGGAGGGTTTCTCTCAAACTCATCCCGTAATCCAGGGTGGTCTTGCTGCCTGCGAAAGGTTTTTGTGCGAGCATCCTAAGCACGGAAAATGGATGCAAGCCAGCATATCCCCAGTGTGGGACACATTTTTGATGGTTAGGGCGCTTAGCGACACCCGTGAAGCTATGACTCCAGGCCAGCATGGCGCGCAAGAAAATAAAGACGATGTTGCGCAGCTGCTGATCAGGCCAGTGGCCTGGCTTATGGAGCAGCAAATTAATGACGATGCTGTCGGCGACTGGCGGATTTACAGACCTGGAATCCCTGCTGGTGGATTCGCCTTCGAGTACTTCAACCGTTGGTACCCCGACGTTGACGACACCGCCGTTGGTATTGTCGCCCTCCTGCGTTTGCCTGACGTTGCAGCGCAGCTCGTTAACAGCCAGAGGATTTTGGCCGCCGCCGCCTGGGTGATGGGCATGCAGAACAAACGAGGGGGGTGGGCGGCTTTCGACGCTGATAACAATGCACACTACCTCCACGCCACGCCTTTTTCTGATATGGAAAGTCTTTGCGATGATTCCACCCCGGACGTTACGGGTCACGTCCTCGAAATGTTTGGCCTAATGTACCTTTTAAACAGGCTAGGCAAAGTTCACGACCCAGAAGTTAAGGCATTCCTGAAACACTCTCGCCATGCCTGCATCAGGGGAATCGAGTACCTAGTCGACTCGCAGGAAACATTTGGTGGTTGGTACGGCCGATGGGGTGTCAATTATATCTTTGGCACTAACGCTGTGCTCGTGGGCCTCGCATACTTTGTGGACCCAGAAAGTGACGAGTACCATGGCAAGGAATCCCTTAGGAACGTCTTAACGGCGGGTATCGACTGGCTTCGATCGAGACAGAACACCGACGGGGGCTGGGGCGAGTGCGTCGAGTCATACACCGATAAACGGCTCGCCGGTTACGGCAAGTCGACACCATCGCAGACAGCCTGGGCCCTTCTGGGCCTTTTGGAGTTTGTGGATCCCAGAGATAGCATGATCCAGGCTGGGGTGGACTGGCTTCTTCAGCGCCAAGTGAGCACTGACAACGACGAACTAAAGTCCTGTTGCGATACAGGAACTTGGTACGAGCCCGAGTACACGGCGACAGGGTTCCCTGGTCATTTTTATTTGAGATACGAACTTTACAGTCACTACTTTCCTATGACGGCGCTGGCCAGGCATGCAAGCTTACTTCGACAGGTCTTGGAGGAACTTAATGTTGCGAAAGCTAGTGGGTAGGGCTATCTCTGCAAGTATCCCGCAATTTGAGAATGGAAAAACTTTGACCATATTTTTGCCAATCCTAGTATGTAGTGGGGCTAATATGAGTGAATCTTCAAATGTTTGCTTATATGATACGTTCGCTTAACAATGTTTGCATGGTACGGTTAAGTGGTGCCTTTAGGGCCTGATCTTTTATATAGCAAGGTTTTGGCGTTGTTGTTTACGCTTCGTGAGGTACTTACAGGGGCAGAGGAGCTTATGGAGAGTACCGAAAATAGCTAGGGTAAGCTTGTAATAGAACAAATCCTACTAATTTACATCGTAGGGGTGGTAATATTATTTTGCATGGCTAGGTATTCCAGCCGTACCCAGAGCCCCCATACATTGCTAATTCGATTAAGCGGTATTTAAAAAACAAAAACATGTATATTTTGATTTATATTTGTTCCTCATTAAAATCGCTGAATATAATAGGTGGAAATTAATATATCCAAGTACAGTATAAAACAAGTGACGAGGGCGCGGTCGGGACATAGTGAAAGTGCACACTTTGGGGTGATAAATTCTTTTCCCTAATATTATTGGGGCCCGGCTTAAAGCTGCAGGGGTAAAAATTACTGTGCTAAGAGTTGGTTATTTAGGGCAGCACCGGTAATAATTGGGCGACGTTTAAACTCTATATCACGATAGGGGAAGAATTATATTGGTGTTACCAGGGTATATTTAGCTTGATATCATTTGAAATTTTTCGGTCGGAGATAACACCAAAAGAAGTTAAAGGCCTTATACCTTTCCTTTTAAATTTACCAATAATAACATTAATACTTAAAAAGATTAAACTTTGGAAAGTATTAATATAATATTTTTCAACTTTTTGCGGTAATTAATTTAGGGCCACGTTAAGAACCACCCATAATTTCTTAGCCAGCGCCCTCTTTTAATCCACATAACGTGAATATTAATAAATACGGTTTCAAGATTTTTACCCACCAAAACCCCACCCAACCCCGTCCGACCCCATATTACACCTGTGGATTAAATTCTACCATTAAGCGGTGAAAATTTTACCGAAGACGGTAAACCCATTTTTTCGGCCAATAATTATATAAAATTATTTCCAATTCCAAAACCACACCATTTATTACACCCACTTATTATAATATTTATTATTTACCGCAATATTTACCACCTACCGTAATACTTATTATTTACCGCAATATTTACCACCTACCGTGATACTTATTATTAACCGCAATACTTACCATTTATTATAATATTTACCATTTACCATTTACCGCATTATTTACCCCTTTAAAATTCTGCCAATTAATTTAAACTACGTAATTACCCTAATTTTAATCCTTGTTGGCCAGGCCCGCTGTTGTTAATTTATGCATTCTGTCCAATTTGGCCGAAAACCCCCACCCAAAAAGTACCCGGTGCAAACATTTTCTGTGTGGATTAAAAAAGGGTGCTGGTTAGAAATCGTGGGTGATCTTTAACGTGGCCCTTTATTTATCTTTTATATTACGACCGTGCAGTTGGTTTTTGCCAAGGCGTGCGATTATGGTTCCTGCCCTTTGAATCCGTCCCTTGGCTCGGTGTTTTTACCATTTGAATTTTAATTCAAGCCCCAGCGGTACCTGCGAAAAAGCTTTGTAACGCGCTTTCTCTATATACTCATAAGCCCACTGACATTTGATTATACGCGACACAGGGACGGTTATTCACTGTTACCGCATAATATAATGTTGAATAAGGATTAATAAGACAGAAGTTTTATTACTTAAGCGTTTGCTTCGTGGTGCAATAATTCCCTTTTACCATTTCTAACATTTACTATAATTCCTGCCCAAAACAACCGTACCATAGCATAATATAAAGCTCTAGCTCTCACAATTTTAAGCTAAGCCCCACGGGTATTTTAAACAAGGGATTTTCCACTTTAGGCACACACTTTTACTGCGTCCCCTGAGGTGCCTCGCCGATACTTTACACTGTGTAACAATATCGTTGCTTACCCCTACCGGGTACCACGATAATATATTACGGCACAGCTTTACCTGCCTATACGGGTAGGTGGTTCCTTACGCACACCGCCACGGTAAACAATTAGGATAAACTAACTCGTATCAAATGTAATAAAAAAACTTCCGCACTTTCCTCCCTGCCTAAACATTCCTTTTGCAATTATAAGTAAAATAAATCCCTTGATTAAAAAACTTAAACTTTATTACCAAACCAATGGCTTGGAAAAATACTAGAAAAGGGGTTTGGATTATTCAGTAACCCTTAGTCCTCCTCTTTTAGCGTCCCCTCTGCGACGAAGCCCAAGTTCCATTCTCAACAGTTTATATCGAGCCCGTTTGTTTAAATCTACTATCCCAAATTTATCTCCTCAACGAATATGTCTTTCGCGGCATTGGCGTTGTTACTCGTAAGAAGGCTACACTCCCAAGTTTATACATAGTAATGGTTTAGATTTGTCACATCTGCTAAAATATTTAAACAAAAAGTTGCCAGTGTTATTAATATACAAAATCGCAAGTAGCATCTTATTGCACCCCCTGAGGAAATTTCCCGGCCCATGGCACTATGCTCTTACCAACCTACCCTATATCCGCATGGTTCTCAGCGGGCGGCCTCACGAACGGCTTTTAAAACTGCACGAGAAGTATGGAGAGACGGTTCGCGTCGCGCCTAACGAGCTGTCATTTATTAACCCGGAAGCTTGGAACGAAGTTATGGGTCATCGTAACTCTAATAACTCGCAATTGGAGAACAACAAAGATCCTCACTACGTCGATCCAAGCTCGGGCACCATGATCTCGGCGCCTAAACCCGATCATACGCGTATGCGTTCCATCCTCAACACAGCCTTTTCATCTCAGGCTATGCGCGACCAGGCTCCGAGGATAGCGGCGCACGTCGACCGCTTCCTCGAACGTCTAGAAGAGCTGGGGCGGCACCAGGAGTCTGTTAACCTAGTAAAATGGTATCACTTTACCCTTTTCGATATCGTCAGCGACTTAACTCTGGGCGAGCCTTTTGGCTGTCTAGAAAGCGGCGAATACCATCCCTGGGTTGCGTTCATTTTCGCTCGCGCAAATCTCGGCGCGTACGTTAGGACGCTGCTTCGACTTCCTGGCACGGAGATCCTGTTAAGGTTACTGGTGCCGCGCAAGGTTATGCGTGAGGCCGAAGAGCATTTGGCGCAAACGCGCGCCATGGTAACCCGTCGATTTCAAAGACTTATATCTACTCCGGACTTTGTGGGCTCCATGATGAAGGGCAAAGGTTTTTTGGTGAGAAAAGAAATACTTCGCTTTCCTGAGGATATAAACGTGCTTAGGCTCACAGATTTGTCCCTTTGCACATCAAATCATCAGACCATGACCAAGGAAGAGATTTATACCAACACAGAGGTTCTCATCATGGGCGGATCCGAAACCACGGCTTCTGGTCTTTGCGCCACGACATTCCTGCTTGCTTCCAATAAAGACGTTATGTCTCGATGCGTAGAAGAAATTACCACGACTTTTGCTGCCGAAAGCGAAATAGACATTTTCAGTGTCTCCAAATTAACTTATTTGGAGGCCATCATCAAAGAGTCCCTCCGGCTATATCCGCCGGCGCCAAACGCGCTTCCGAGAAAAACGCCGCCTCAGGGAAATATCATCAACGGGAAGTTTATTCCAGGAAATGTAAGGAAGTTGGAATAACATTTATTCTTAGCTTAAAGCCTTATCTTGCGTTTGCTAACTTTCAGCTTCAAATTCTTTTCCTTTCCCCCCTTTTGATAAGACGGTCCTGGGCTTGTGGCAATGGACTATTAACCGGGCCAGCATCAACTTCCGAGATGCTCATGAGTTCCGCCCGGAGCGCTGGCTCGGAGACACAAACTTCGCTGACGATCGCAAGGCCGCATTTCAGCCATTTTCGTACGGCCCCCGAAACTGCATTGGGCAAAGGTAGGTTTAAAGGAGTTTTTTTAGCCCTCTTCTTGGCATTTCATAGCCTGTCATTCGGCTTTCTAATGCAAACGAGTAATCTAGATTGGCCATGGCCGAACTTAGACTTATAACCGCTCGTCTGTTGTGGAGATTTGAACTAGAGCTGGCACCCCAAAGCCGGTCTTGGCTAGATCAAAATGCCTTTACTCTTTGGGATAAACCAGCCTTGGAAGTCATTCTTGGACGCAGGAAAATGTAAAACTTGATATAAGGTCTCGAGTTATCTAAACGCGCCGTTTAGCTTAATCCATGTACCTATACAAATTTGATTATTCACAACGGGATGCAAGGCAAGTAGTGAAAATTGAATACAAATAGCTTTGTCATAAGCTGTCTCTTTTGCAAAACTCGGGTATTTCCGCTTGTCGGAATAGTTATTCCGGTAGCGATTCAACGCATGCACGCACGTGATATCAGGCCATGTTACAGGGCTAGGAGACCTTCACAAAAGGTCTCCATGCCTCCACACGAGGCCTCCTTTTGTACTTAGCACTTTGGTCAACATTTTAGGAAGTAATCGAATATATTGCTTGTTGGCTCACAGCGGCCGAGAGGCCTGTAAAAATATCCACCCCCCTGTTGTATTAACACCGCTAGTTATTCTGCAAGTTTCGAAAAGGTGTGTGTTTAATAGATTAAACTTTCATATTTACACCTATTTAATTTAATTGCTGGAAAATTTCATTTGCTAAATGACAGCGCACAACGAACTATAGTAACAATATAGTAAACAGTGCGGGACAAGGCATGCAGAGTAAGTACAAGGTAGTAACATTAACCCCACTTATGTATGTAAATAAGGTTTCACTATAATACTACTCCGGTAGGGGTAAATAATTATATCCAAATATAGTATATAAAGTATATGACGAGGGCCTGGTGGGGACGCAGTAAAAATGCTCATTTTAGGGGCGATAAAGCCTTTTCCCATATACCACAGGGGCCCGGTTTAAAGTTGCAGGGGCAAGAAGTATTATGTTACGACCGTACAGTTAATTCCTGCCAATGCGTGCATATAAATTTGGAATTTTGATTAATAAAACCTCTCTTTTATTAATAAAGCTTTTGTTTCGTGGTGCAATGATTGCCCTATATTATCCGTAATATACTTTATTAGGAGTTGGTTATTTAGGGCAGCACCCGTAGTAGGAAATAATGAAATACGCACATACTACCATTTTTGGTATTATTACAATTGTTTCTTTTTTTCTTTTTTGCAAACCCTTGCCCGCACGGTACGTGAAAGCTTATTTTACCGTTACCACCATTATATTATTAAGTAGTAGTACGTGGTAGTATTATTCGGTAGCGGCAAGCAATCGTACCCTCGTCGTGTATTGATTCGGTGCCTGTGGGACTGTGGGCACATGGTAAAAGCGCGGTATTAACCTTTTCGGCACACGCCGGCCGCTCGGGCTTTGGTTAAAGTCCGAATGGCAAATTTACCTAGGTAGGGGACGGCCTTTGATAGCACGAACCATAGTAGGAATGTACAGTAAAAAGATTATCCTTAATAAACCGGACCGTTCTAGCCAGAATTTAAAACCTTACTTTTAACAACTCACGTTTGCATATCTTTAACCACATTTGCCAAGAATCTTATCTTTGAGTGTATTATAATATCAACCCTATTGCGCACAGGACATTTGCTTGCTTCTTCTGTTCCTCCGGCCTTCACAGAATAACGAAACTTCTTCATTTCTACCGCACAAATATGATACAAATATCAAATATATTAGCCCAGCTGCGGAGCGTATCGCTGTGGCCGACCGCCTTATGCCTCGTCGTCGGCCTAGTTCTATACTTTGGTATATATCCTCTACTGGTGCGATCTGGGTTCCCACAGGATGCACCGCCCAGGCTCATGCGCGGGTGGCCGCTGGTGGGATGCCTCCGGTTCTTCACGGATCGAGGCAGGTTTTGCATGGAGGGGAAAGCCCTCAGCAAAACTGGAAACTTTAGTTTCTATTTTGGCCAATATCCCGTCGTCCAAATGGCCGGGCCTGCTGGTCGGAAAACTTTTTTCGATCACAAGGGAATGCACCTTTCGCATGGGTAAGTCTGGTTTCATGATTTAAACTCGTATTTGTTCACCGGCATATATCCATCTTTGGTAGCTTCAGATCTGAGACCTTTTGACATTGACGATATCTTCATATGGGAAGCTACATGGCCCTCCTTAACGGTCGGCCTCCGCTGCCGAAAGGCTACAAGCCTCCACCCGGAGGTAAAAGCGACTTCCCCCTTTTTTTTGTCCGCAAACTCACGAGGCTCATGCGGGAGGATGCCATGGAAAAAATCATGCCACTACTCCAGAAGGATGCCGAAGGCGACCTGCAAAGCATGCTCGCAAAGTGCGGCGGAGGCACTGGCGTACTGGACCCCTTGCAGGACTTTTACCGCCTTATTTTCAAGCTCAGCATTCGCACCGTCGGAGCCATGGAAATAGCCGACTCCCCCAAGCTTTTCAACGATTTTATAACGTCGCTGCAAGCCATCGCAGGTACAGCCTCGGCCTGGGCGGTTATCTTTCCTTCCTTCCCGATCCTTACCCAGATTAGAAACATAAAGGCCGGCATGAAGCTCTACAAGATAATCAGCTCCATACGAGAGGAGCGCTTGCGAACGGGCAAGCGTGAAGAAGACGCCATGCAGATGCTTATGGATGACGATACAGACAATGGCAAGATTTTAAAGGTAAACTCCAATGCCCTTTCCTCGCATTTAAATCATTCGCTAACAGTGTAATCGTATTGTGAAATAGTTTATCCTCGGCTCCCTTTTTGCCGCTGTCCTTAACACCGTCCTGGTCACAGCCTATATATTTGTATATTTGGCAACGAACCCCGAATGGTATAAAAGGGTTCAGCAGGAAGTAGATGACATGGTTAAAAAGCACCGCCTCCCCGGCCAAACTTCATTCGAGGCCATCCGCAGATTAACATTCCTCCAACTGGTACATCAATTCCCCATTATTGATGCCTGTATTAAAGAGACCATCCGCTTCCAAATGCCTACGGCCGGCTTCAGACAAAATGTCTCAGGTACCGACATTCCTATTGGAAACACTGGGGAGATTATCCCCCGGGATGCATATGCCGTTGAGTTCAACCCTAAAATGTTTGCTTTTAGATAGAAGCACTCTGTACTAACAACTCAAGACCTAGGCTTATCTCTTTGACGAAGCACATTTTGATCCCGCTATTTATCCCGATCCTATGCGATGGGATCCCGAACGCCATATGAACCGTGGCGCTTCCAAACGCGAGGGGGCTTTGTTTCTTGGATGGGGCACGGGAATGCACCCTTGTAGTAAGCTCTTCATTCTCATAAGTTCGACCTTTTTGTCAAAGCTAACGCCAAATTTGCTTCGTAATATTAGTGGGGATGAAGGCAAGTCACACTAACGCACCACCCCTCCTAAAAGATGTTCAAAGGGCAAACGCTAACCTTGAACCATTTCTTTTTTTTGGTTAAATGTGCCATTTACAGTTTGCCCAGATGGAAGTAACGCTTATTGTTGTTCTGTTCATGACCTCGTTTGAGTTTGAGGCGATAGATCCCCGAGGCAAGCCAGTTAAGGAACAACCATTGGCAGACAGAAACGGAGTTTTACCAGAAACCGACAAGCAAGTACTGCTTAGATATCGCCTTCGAGACGAGTATCACTCTTAATTCTACAACAATCACTTCGGGCCGGAGTGATTAATCGTCGGGGTTTTGATTGGACGGCGTGGCGAACACTTGGCAAAACAGAGTCGGTGTTACGACCGTACCCGAGGATATGATTAAGAGCAATAAAGGATATGTTGCACCGTTGTTACGACCGTGCAGTTGGTTCCTGCCGGTGCGTGCATATAAATGTGGAATAGGGATTAATGAAACAGAGGTCTCATTATCGTAGCTTTCGTTTTGTGGTGCAACGGTTGCCCTAACTTGTTCGTAACAACCGTGTTATATGTCACGTCCGGGCGAACATTGGAAAACCTTAGTGCATTAGGCACTATTAACGAAGATTTTAAATTGAAAAGAAGAGAGAAATAACGATTAACGACGCGCTGCAGAAATAATCTCAAGGCTTATCCTTGAACGCGAGCTCCACTAATTAAGCCGTGGTTTAATTCGTGGCTTTGGTTGTACCTGTGGGTCCAAATAAAAATTACTGTGGTTCAGATCTAAGGAGAATGATCTTTATTTGGACCCACAGGTTAGTTTCAGGGCTCATCCCTGAATCGGACTTCCACTAATTAAGCCGCGTGGCTTAATTCGTGGCATTGTTTGTACTTGTGGGTCCAACCACAAATCACTTTGGTTTCAGGTTTGAGGACAACTTATCGATTTTCGGCTCAAATGGATGTGATTTCACCAATTCGGCGACCGACACTCCGTTATAATTAATTAAATTAAAATCGCAAAAATAAACGGTTTGTACGTTGGATATAATAATTAGCAAAATAATTAATAACGATTTATTTTATATTTTTAATAATTATATTGGTCGAATTGGAATATAAGTCCCTTTAATTTTTATATGGAAATTAATTTTTGTATAAATTTTGGAATTTTTCGATTTTTTTTTATTATATATTTATTTTTAAATATAATTTAAAAGTATTTACACGTGGATGGTAGTATATACGTATATATTATATATAAATTTTGGTTAATATATTACGTAATAAAAGGTATTATATATTCGAATAGGTAAAATAATAAATATTTTCGATAAATTTGTAATCGAAACGGGTTTATATTTTTACAAATTTTAACGATAATAAAATATAAATTTTAACGAATGTAAAACCGGTATAAACAAACGTCCACGTAAAAGTAAATTTTAAAAATATATAATATATATAAGTTTAAATGATAAAATGTAAAATAAAATAAATATTATGTTTATTGTGTATTTATTAGAAATAAATTAAAATAATAAAAGTAGTTTTATTGCTGTAAGCTTTTATATAAAGGTTTAATTTATATTAATAATATTTACAAAGTTATATATTAATAAATATATTAATTATTAAATATTAAATTTAAAATATATTTACAAAAATAAAAAATTAACAAATAATAATTTACGAAAACCTTTTATACGTGGATATTAATAAAATTATATCTATTATTATTTATATATAAATTTTTAAATAATTAAAAATAATAATATTAGTATATACTTTTATTTTATTTTTTATACGGTGAATATAAATATAATATTTCGATCATTAAAAAGGCCTAATTAAGGGCTTTATAACGATATTTTCACTTTACTATTACCTCTTATATTTAATTAAATATACGTAAATAAAATATATACAATTTTTAAATTATATCGCCGTTGCACAAAATGTCCTCAGAGTAGAACGGGCGCGATCTTTTCGGCCGATTTAATTGGTCGTAAAGCCATGTGGCTGAAAGATACATGGAGCGCCCGGTCCACCCTGCAACGCAGGGGGGTCTAGTCTGAGCACTGAGACTACCCTTATTCCCCTTTTCGCGGTTTGTTCAAGGACGCGACACGCTTTGCTTCCAACATCGCGCGCCTTTCCTCGGGTTTTGAGTCCCTGAAACCCTGCACTGGCCGTGTCCTTACGGCAAAAGTTGCCGCGCGTGGAGTCTCCATTGCAAAAATTGTCGACGCCGTTGAAAAGGTCCGTGTTGAGTCACAGGCGAAAGAGAAGGCAGAAGGGTGGCGGGCCCTCTTCTCAAAAAAAAAAAAGCGGCGGACCGCAGGCACCCTTCCTCTGGGGGCATCGAGAGTTCCATGGCCATGGCCGTCGATATGGCCTGAATCCCAAAGACGGGAAAGGGTTTCTGGCGACGGCGCAAGACCGGTGGCGGCGAGGTGATGGATACAAATTGAGGGCGGGGCGGCGCAAAATCGACGGCAGCCATTGGCCGGCGCATGTGGGTCACCATGGCACCAAATGCTCCCCGTACTACTTTTGCCTCACTGGTTTGACTAGGGGAGAGCGGACGAGATCTCGTATATTCCAGTGGGTATGGTCGTATGTGACAGTTTGACCTCCTCATTGTTATTATATTCTGCGTACAGCGAGGCGTTCTGTTGGTGGCAGGTGGCGGACAAGTGGGCAATAGTATATAGATGTGGTGATGTGCGCCAAAACCACTTATCACCTTTATTACTTTGTTGGAATGATGCCAAGGCAACTTGAACAAACTAGTCTTTACTCAAACGCCCAATTACTTGACAACAAGGCCTTGGTGTTATCTTTGCTAGCTCGTCCATCTGGCATGCTCTCAACACCCCTGTTGTGCAGCATCTCGCACCGGCCATGACTTATGAAATGGGTATTGACACCGACTCGCCGCTTGCAGATAGATACACGGTCAAGTAGACGCCCGTCTTTGCAGAGTATGCATACGTCACATATGTGTGCAGCAGACACGGCGCAGCGAGGTCTGCGTAAGGACTGCGATTGTGCGTACATGGTCGCCGGTCAGCCCCATGTCACAACGTATAAGAAGGGCAGGAGAAAAAAAAAAAAAAAAAAAAAAAAAAAAAAAAAAAAAAAAAAAAAAAAAACTTACAAAGCTCGCTTCAACATGTTTAAATAGCCACCTGCTTCTTTCTCAAAGCCCAAAATGCGAAGGGCAGCCGCCACATTAGCCGCAATCTGGGCGTCGTTAATCCCATACTGCCACACGGAGATGTAGATCTTTACATCCGGCGCAGCACATCCAGGGCTTAGTTCAAAGCTTGTGGTAAAAGCGCCATGCGGAGATGTAGGATCCCTCAGCGGCTTGCTGTATCCTTCGGGCAGAGGCTCCTCCTCGCCCAATAGCAGGTGCCACACGGATTTAAGCTTAATCAGGCCGGTCATACGGTTTGGGTCCGTCATTTTGCCGCCGAGTGTGTAGACGTGCGAGACCACGTTCCAGGCGTTGGACGTGTATACGTTTCCGTACACCTTGACCCTCGGCTGCGTTGCTGGCGGCAGGCTGCTGGGGTCCCGGCAGTCGAGCCCAATCATGACCAGCACCATCTTCTCGGGACAGCCGGTAGCAAAGTACTCCTCCAACATATCCACCGCCGTGATCAGCTCGTTGCCGCGGGGTCGCAGGCCGCGGATGGCCCGCCATGCCAACGCCTCGCTGGGCGTTCCCGTACCCCAGCTTTTGACCAAGGGGAAAAGGTAGGTTTTAAGCCTGCGCCGGGACCCGTCCATGTCGAAACCGAGGGCGAGGGTGGGCGGCTGGGTCTTCATGCCGGGAGGAGTAAGGGCCTTGGCGCGCGCGATCTCGGCCGGGTCCGTGGACACCAAAACTTCACCGGCGCTGTGGAACCACTGCAGGTCATGGTCGGGGTCGGCGCTGGCAAACAAAGGCGCGAGTAGTTTGGTCCGGTTGGGCACGTCAAAAGCGTCGACGCCGACGCCCCCAATGACCTGCATGCCGAAGCGCACGCGGGCCGGGCCGTGCGTGCTCAGGTTCAGGCTCACCTCGACCGGGGACTTGTCCCGCGTCAGGGAAATGCCGGTCGTGCTCGAGTGCGGCTTGCCGAACCACGGTACGACGTGCTGCGAAAACCACGCCAGATGGTCCTGTTTTTCCTCGGCCGTGTAGCTGCCGGTGAAGTCGAGCAGGCCCGAGAGCGCGGGCTCGCACGTCCTCCACCAGTATTGTTGATCCGAGCCGGTTTCTGTGGCTTCCATTTGCGATGAGGAACTGCTTTGCGTTGTTGTGCTTCCTGATGTAGATTGCTCCGACTTGCTGGCTCCAGCTACTTGCTTTTGCTACCTAATCTACCCTTCATGTGTTTGGCGCAAGAGAATGCACACTGCCAAAATATTCCCAGCATTGGCCAGTCCCGAGCGCATACCGAGCCGCAGGAGGACCGCACTGTGACCCAGAGTACACCTAGGTACCTTAACAGACGCGTTTAGAACTGTGTACTATCTCCCCATGTAACTATTGACGATAGTGATCCCCTTAGTCCATAATCCAACCTAACCTAAAGTAGGGCTCGGTGTGAAGGTTGCAAATGGTGTCTCCTGGTGTCCAAGTTAGGCCACAGTTTACGACCTTGGGTTACTTTGACGAGCATGTTTAGGCGGGCTGGGAGGCATAAACCTGAATCGTCTGTACTATGGTGGTAAGGGTAAAAATCCCTCCCCTGGCACTGTCGTCCAGTGATGTGGGACTTGTGGGCGTTGCCAACTTTGGTAATAATTTTGGGAAAAAAAAATTATAATTTAGGTATTTGATTCCTCCCGCAAGTAGTAAAGCTGGTAAAGGCCCACGTATACACGTGCGGTGGCAGGGGAGGGTTTTTCCCGCACGACACCATAGTATAAGGGAGCAGTATAGGCAGGTGGGTACGGATAAAATCCACATACCCAGTCAATTTCAAAGTGGTGTGCACGTTTCGAGCTTGATTAAAGTTTTGACGGGACAAAAGTACCACGGGTACAGGCAAAAAAAAAAAAACCACCCCTTGCCACTGTATATGTATGCGTGGGCCTTAACTAACCTAACTGTCCATGGGGAGTTTTAGGTACCTACCGCATAGTAATTTCTTCTTTTTTTTTTTTTTTTTGCACGATACTATTACCAAAATCGGGAACACCCACAAGGCCCACAACGCTGTGCTAACTGTTCAGGGATGGTGATTTTTACCCCTACCAGTATAGTAAAAAGCGCTACCACGAAAAAGAACGGTAAGCTGGGTTAAGGCTCATTGATAGAGGCACGGCCCTGGGGTGATGACTTCTTCTGGACTTGATACACAGAGATTCCTGGACTAGGATACTGCAGTAGTCTGGCTGGGGAATGGCTGCGAGCCACGTAAGTCAGACAGAGTTCAAAGGTGCATGAACGGTTACATTGATCTACCATCTCAGGGTCCTGCAGCCGAAGCCAGAGAAGGTGCGAAAATGTGCATGATTCTACTGTACTATCGGCAAGATGGGGCATCCCGCGGGCCGCACCCCAATACCCTGTCGGCACTTTATCAAGCCGCGGAAATCCTTAACAGTCCCCACCATAAATATATTCACTACCATATCGTTAATCCTCAACGTATCAACACCTTTGCTCCGCCGCCCCCTATTCTCGGCATGGGCAGCAAATAGGCATGGAAAGGATCAACATCTCGCGCACTCGTTTCCCAGAGCACTAGTGGTGGAGCCCCCGGCTGGAACAGAGCGGCGGTGAGCATCAACAACTCGGCATACGCCAGACTAAGCGAGCGATATCGTGTCAGTTACTTTGCTAGCTAGGTGGCCCAGAATGCCAAAGACCGATTCAGGTCGTTTTTTTTCTTGGCGGTGAGAGGGGTTGGCGTACTTTGATCCCAGACACGCTCGGGAGCCCTTGCTGAAGGGTACGTATGCCTGCTTCATGGCGGGAGTGACCTGACCCTCCAGCCAGCGCTCAGGGCGGAACTCGTGTGGCTCGGCGAAAATGGTCGGGTCTGTGTGCGTCAAGTAGGCCGACATGCCGACGGGTGTCTGGTGGTCGATGGAGTAAGTAGTTGCTTCGGGCTGGTGGAAATAGAGGACTCGCCCACTCACGCCTTTTGGTATAGTCCATTTCCCGTAGCGCAGTTCTACATCCGGAGAGCATCGTGGGAGGCGAACCATGAAGCCGAAGCTGAGTCTGCTTGTTTTGTTTTTTTTAACAATGTTGTTAGTAGGCCTTTTACACTTGGCTATATCAAATTCAAACACTTGCCTCAAACCCTCCTTGACACATGCCTGAAGATATTGCAGCTTTTCCAGATCAGCGAGGCTAGTCGATCCATTTCTCAGATCCACGGCCTGTGCCCGCAGCTCCCTCTCGAGCGTGATTTTGACGCTGTCTTGAAGAAGAATGTGAGTTATTAGGTAGGAAAGCGTCCTAGTTGTCGTGACAGTGCCAGCGCCGAGAAGCACCTGGGCTTCGGTTGTCAGGCGCTCTATGGAGCGTTCGCTATCAGGCAGCCCCGACTGTGGGCTCAAGAGCTGGTGGAAAAGCGTTGCGTGTCTGCTGCTGGCTTTATGCAACAGGTCACTTGCGTCGTTGAATGATTCCTGCACCATCATGGCCTCCATTATATGCTTCCCGGCCCGCTGGAATTTTGTAACCATTAGTTGTGCTCGTGGTCATTGCTTCAAAGGTTCGAGATGAGACCACGCGTACGTTTCGCCATTCGTTTAATCGCTTGAACTCGGGGTTTGCTTTCTCTAGGAATCTTTCTGGGAGGGACATGAGAATCCTAGACACAAAACCCCGTTAGCCCATCGGGTTCCTCAGTTCGAGTGCTGGCTTCCCACACGGCCTCTGACTGTAACTGACCTTGGTATCCATGGAAAAGCACGAAATATGGGAGTCATATGAAGGGCATCGTGGAATAAATTATACCTAGTAAGGCCATCAGCTTCCGCTCGTAATCTACCAATCCCTGCCCAGCTTTACCATTCAGGATCAAAAGATGGATGCCGCAGAGAAGTAGCATCACCATCACCGACGCATATCGCCGTAATCACATCGCCGCTAAAGGCTGAAAACAAACAGTCCAGACTTATCACATTACCAGAGCCCTTGTACTGATCAAGGCGATCGACAAGTGTCTGGACAATCCTTTTCAGCACCGGCTCGATGCGAGAGATGCCGGCTCTGGAAAAGTACGGCTCCATCGGCTTTCTCCTGAGACGGTGGTGGTCATGCTCGACTGTGGTGCCATGCGAGTCTACCAAGCATTTATGAGCAAGTGAGGATTTTCGGCAGTATTCAGGCTGCTTTTCGAGCTCAAGGCCTAACATACCTTTGAATTCCATCCCTCCATTTCCCGTCCAACAGTTAGTCCTTCTTACCGCCCCAGCCACATAGAGCTGGTCGTAATAACTTGGATCTTTGATGGAAAGCTCTTGAGGATTGACTCGCACGATGGGACCTGTTGGGGAGCAGCAGCAAGTGTTCAAACATAAAAGGCGGTTAATAACCCGAGTTTCAAGTCGCCAAGAGCATCAAAGGACAGGCTGCGAATACAGAACTAACCATATTTCTGATGCATCTGCTCGATTCTGTATAGATATGCCCCCTGACCCACCATGTCCCAGTACAGCTCAAGGAGCGAGGTTGCGGCAACAAATCTCGGACCTGGAAACCGGGCCAGCGGATGAAAATAGAGACGATAGATAATTTTCACTATCACGGAACATGCTGAGAAGAGCAGAATACCGAGCAATAGTCGCTCACAGCCAGCTATTTCCATCTTGACCAGTGTGTATGATGAAGTGAATTGAGCCCGGAAACGTTCAAGATAGCTTGGAGTAAAAAGAAATCCGAATACTCAGGAGGCAACGTGGGGAGGTACAGACGATGAGGCTTGCGAACAAGGTATAGAGTTTATCGTCGTACCGAAAGTTTCTAGGATGGAGGGTTGTGGTTGATTCGGGTTTCAGGGGTAAGTCAGGCACCTAACTTAGCTCACTAGGTAGGTACCTAGCTCTAGGTACCTTGCGTGGTAGCAATTCGTTTCCAAACCCTACAGTAATGTAGTGTAGCGGGAAACCTAAACGTACCCCCTCTCCTCTCCATTATCCACCATAGTTAGTACTCCGTACATCACCTAGGCCCCCACGCTTTACGGGCATTCTCCACCCTGGCGCCTGTCCACAAACCACCTACAGAGTACAAAATATAAGGAAAACACACCGCTTAACATCGTTATCAGGTTTCAACGATTTCTCCTGATTGTTAGCGTCTAAATATCTTTACTTTTTATTTTTATTTTTTAGAACGACCGGAAAGCCATGCCGTCATCTTCAGACGTGACTCTAGAAAGCCTGGGCCAAGAGGTCCAAAACCTTTCGCTCAAGGTGGCGGAATACCTGAAACAAGGCAGCATTCCGGCTCCATCTTTCCAGGAGAACAGCCCGGCGTTTTATCCCAAGGAAGCAGAGTGTCAAATCGCGCGGTTGGAGCTGTTGAGCAAATTGCAAGATCTCACTGCGCTTGCCTTGGGCCCGGGAGAATATCTTACGGCGCAGGTCGTATACGTAAGTTTGGGACTGTTTTTTTTTCCTGCTTTATGGCACCAGATCACAAAACAATCAGATCAACTAACTCTGTGAGAAGGGGTCAATCGACGTCCTTATTCTCAGCCTCCTCCAGCAGTTGGACTTTTTCAATGCCGTTCCTTTGGGCGGGTCGGCAACTTATGAGGATGTGTCAGGGCATACTAAGCTGCCTGAATCTCTTGTCCGCCGCATCCTGCGATACGCCATGACCATGCGACTGTTCGCCGAAAAGGAGCCAAATTCAGATTATATAGTGCACACGGGCATCACTGCGCACGCAGTCCGTAGCCCAGAGTTCCAGGCGTGGCTGTGGCACATCGGCATCGTCCAGACGGCATTCCACATCCTACCGGACGTGCTGCGGAAACTTTATGTGGACGGCTCCAGGCAGGAAGTAAGCGAGACGGAGCTCGAGTCGGCATTTTGCATCCTCGACCCGGACAGGACGGGCAAACCAACCACGCACTTTGAGTTCCTCCAGCGCGAGCAGCCCGGTCGACCCCAGGGCTGGCGCGAGGCCATGTTTTCCCAGGCCATGAGCTCCGGTCGCCACATGCCGGGCCTGCACCTAGAGCAGCTGGTGCGCTCGAGTTTCGACTGGGCGGGGCTGGGTGCGGGCGCTACCGTCGTCGACATTGGCGGCTCGGGCGGCCACGATGCCGCCGTGCTGGCCCAGAGCTTTGGCAACCTGACGCTCGTGGTGCAGGACCGGCCGGAGCAGAAGGCGTCGTTTGAGCGCACGGTGCCGTCTGAGCTGCGGTCACGGGTCACCTTTCAACCGCACGACTTTTTTGCACCCCAGCCCGTCAGGGGCGCAAACGTGTACATGCTCAAGCACGTGCTGCACGACTGGCCCGACTCCAAGGCGGTCGAGATCCTACGCAACGTCGCCCCGGCCATGGTCTCTCCGAGCCAGCGTATCATCCTGTACGAGCACGCGGCGTCGGGCGCGCATCCCGTCCCTACCAACATCACCCGGACTATTGCTGCCATGGACATGGCCATGCTGACGATGGGAAACGGCAAGGAGAGGAGCCTGCAGGATTGGGAGGTTCTGGTGGCCAAGGTTGGGTCGGGGTTGAAGCTATTGCGCTGTCACTCGCTTCCTGGGGCTACAGCTAGCTTTTTAGAGATTGGGCTTGAATGAAGGAAGGGGTTTGCAATCAGGGCGTCACGACGGTTCTAACGCCAGAGCCCACATTGTTCCACGCCGACTCTATGTCCTCCAGTCTATACGTAGTAACATTTCCAGGTCTTTCCATCGTGCTCGTAAACTCCACCAGCTTGGGAATCTCATCCCGCAGATCCTGCTTTGCCCAGCTTCCCATCCCCGATCCCATAATCCTGATCGCCTTTGAGTTCAAAACCCTGCCGGATATAGCCAACTCATCACAGCCCCCCAGATCCCCAACGTGGACATACTGCGTGTCTAATCCAGGCGGCGTCACCACCGTCTCCAACACATGCCGCGCCGCCGTCCCACCCACGTAGTCCAGGATGACGTGGACATGCCCCACGACGGAGATGTCCAGCTGCTGACCCGCCGGCGGCAGCAAAATATGCTCATCGACACCCTCCACATCCACACCGCTCCGCGACGCACCCAGCACCCTCGCCGCGCCGAGAAAGCGCGCCACCTGCGCAGCAGCCCGGCCGCTCGTGCTGGTGACGCCCAGGACGAGAACGGTCAGGCCCGCGACGCCGCCGACGACGCGGCGGCGCAGCGCCATCCAGCTGCTGGAGACGGGGTTGACGAGGGCGGCGACGGCGACGGGGTCGCAGCAGCTAGGGCCGACACCCTCCAGAGGCACGAGGTCGGAGACGGCAACGTTGGCACGCTCGGCCAGCAGCGGCGCCGCCAGCGCGTTGATGTAAAACAGGCGGCCGGAGCACTCGTCCAGGCCGACGCCGTCGACGCTGGGGTCGAAGGGGAGGGTGGCGCCCCGACACGAGGGGTGCGTGCCCTGACCGCGGCCGCGCACGATCGAGTGCAGCCCGACGGCTTTGATGCGCAGCTGCATGTGGGTTGATGGCGGCGGGGCCAGCGGGAGGCTGGCGGTGAGGGAGAAGCGCGGAGGCAGGCCCCAGGTGTGGATGCGAGCGGCCCTCATTTCCTTGGAGATTGTTTGTGTTAGGGATACAGTGAAAAGGGGGGTTTCTGGCTTTGCTGGTACTCAAGTTATAGGTCTGAATAGTTGAGCTGTAATATTGCCAGTCTGGAACTTTCAAACTGGAACTGACTATTCCAAAAACAAAAACACGCCAAGGCTAAAGTTGCCCATGGATAACTTTGGCCCACTTTACCTAGGGTTGAAGTTTTGGGATTTATTCTAAACCTCGTTTGTAAAAGTAAACTCTTATTACCCTCTTCAACTTGACGGTGAACGCTTGGAGGTAGTAGTTTGAGAGGGTCTTTTCCAACTTGTACCGATGCACGAGTCGCCATCAGTATTGAAGTTATTTGGAAACATGACGCAAATAGAAAAGAAAAAGGGGACTTCTGGAAAGTCTCTTTTCAAGCGACTGGGGCTGAAGTATGCACAACGTTGAACTGAGGTAAGATGATTAAGTAGAGAATGTTTTACACCCCTTGGGTTCTCGGTCGTCATACACCCTGCCTCTACCGATCCTGGCCATCCATGTCGCCGATTATAGTTTAGGTAGATTCTCGTGTAGGTACTACGAAGGTCTCATGGGTAAATCTGGGCAGCCTGGCCACGTACTGTATTAGCCGGGTTGATTAGGGGCTGCAATAGGGGACACCAAAAAAACGTCGCCAGATTGATTGTATACTGTGAGAGCCGAGTAAGGCTACACCTAATTTAGTAGGTGGGCACACTACCCCGGCCTGCACGAGACTTGTCCAGGGTTCCCTTACTTTTGCCTGCAACCTTCGTATAACATTGCTCAACCAGTGCTAATAGTAGTAGTAGTAGTAGTAGTAGTATTAATTAGCGCCGGGCGTTAGCAACCTCCCGAGGGGTATCTCGGCGCGCGTTCTATCTTTTTTTATTTACACAAGGGGAAAATAATGAGGGCAAATAAGGAGGGCAAAGGCGGATTATGCCTAACCGGGTTCGGGCCCGGTCCTGTTTGGGGGGTTAATTCGCTGACGCGACCCCGTGCTTAAGGTGCACGGAGGGTTCGTTTGACGGCTGGTGCCGTGGAATATGGGTGAAAAGGCAATAAAATTATTCCTCGTCCGAGGTTAAATCGCTGACGATCGGTGTTATTAAGCGTAAAATGCGTTCGTGGCGCGTGGGGCGCCTCAACCAGTGCTATAGTACCTGTGCAAAAATATTGCAACCCAACAGGGTCAAGCCCCCACCTTGGTGGTTGCACTTAAATTGCACACCTACTGTAAGTAGTAATACCGAAGCCGGCAACACCCACAAGGCCCACACGTGCCAATGTGCAAACGGCGGGTCCTTTCCTCCCTTACCGACATAGCGGCAACAGGGTAGAAACCTTAAATCCAACACCGTGCTGTACATACTTCGTAGTAACTGTACGGACCGCTCGGGAAGGCTCGTTGTTAAGCAGGGAGATTTCGATGCTATGTGGACAAGGGTATGCGCAAAACAAAGAAGTGCATGATACGAGTTGAGGACAAGAAAGGAGACAAGTACTAGCGTCAGCTTGACCAAGACCCCGAGGCTTAACCGAGAACGGCTTTTGGTCTCTTTCCCGGCGGGCTGGCTCTAATTCGCTCGAAAGAGTCGTAACTGTCCACCGTGGTTGCCAATGGCAATTTTTTTTTCTTTTTCTTTTGCTTTTGACTTCATCGTTCCATATCCTGCATGGACGTCCAGGTCATCGAGAAGACTTTTAACTACCTATCAGAAGACTTTGTCAAAAGATAGACTGGGCATATTCCTTCTAGCTCACCATGGCACTCGCCGGATCCCCCATGGCGGATTTTCTCCACCCGAGTCTGCCCTCACGCGTGCTGGGCCTGTCAGACGCATCGAGTATTGTGCTCTTGCTGTTGGTTTTTGTGAATAGCCCAGTCCTCCATCTCCCGCCTAGCAAAACTTGTGACAAAACAGCTAACATGCTGTGCACTAGGGGGTAACCTACCAAACGTGCTCAATAATATACAACGTCTTCCTCCACCCCCTGCGGAACGTGCCGGGCCCGTTCTGGAGCCGGGCGACGCGGGTTCCATGGGCCCTGCAAAGCGTCCGCGGCACGCAGCCGTTCCGAACCAAGGAGGCGCACGACCGCTACGGGCCGGTGGTGCGGATAGGGCCGGACCACCTGTCCTTTACCGACCACCGGGCCTTTGAGGACATCTACGGGCATCGGATCGGGGTCAAAAAAGCCGTGCCTGAGATGCGCAAGGCCGGCATCTTCTTCGACCCGCCCTTTCCCGAATTCTCGCCCAGCATCGCCAACGCCGACCGTGAAAACCACGCCAGGCTCCGCAGGGCGCTGGCGCACAGCTTTTCCGAAAAGGAGCTGCGGAAGCAGGAGGAGCTGATGAACTTTTACCTGCGCAAGATGGTTGGAAGACTTTGCGAGCTTTCCCCAGAGGGGCCGGTCGATATCGAGAGCTGGGTCAACTATGCAGCCTTTGATATCACTGGGGAAATGGCAATGAATTTGCATTTCAACTGTCTCGAACAGGCCGAGTAAGCTATCAGCCCATATACCCCCCATGTATCCATCCCCTTGTTTTTTTTGAAATTTGGCACTAAAGGTTATTTCTTAGATTCCATGTGGCCATCAAGACAATCCTCGATATGCTACCCTCGAGTGTGGTTTCGCTTGCAATACAGTACCTTGGTTTTGAAAAGCCTCTCAAAGCCGTCTTTAGGATGGCGGGCGGCGTCCAAGCGGCCAAAGATCTGAGAAAGGAATTGGACAAGATGCTTATTTACCGGCTGCAACAAACCAACATGAAAGACGTCATGGAGGAGCTCATTTCACGAAACGACTTTTTGGTTAGTTTTTGCTTGTTCATTTTCTCTAATTCGTCTCCTGCTTGCGGGCTTGGCTTTTAGAACTAATCTCAGTATTTAACAACCACGAAAATCCAGGGACTTGACTATGAAGGCATGGTAGCCCATGCGCTGGCTTTTTTAATCGGCGGCGCCGACACTATAATAGCCCCGTTGACCGGTGCCATCTTCTTCCTCTTGAAAAACCCGGACAAGATGGAGAAACTCAAGCAGGAAGTCAATGTACGGATCAAATCAGAGTCGGATATCACCATCGAGGCCGTCATGTCCATGCCGTACCTCATCGCCACCCTCAAAGAAGCCCTGCGTCTGTCTCCGCCACTCCCCTCCGGTCTGGTCCGCGTCATCCCTGAAGGTGGGAACGAGGTCGCTGGGGTCTGGGCGCCCGCCGGTGTAAGTTTTGCCTTGTACGTCTTGTTTTGACGCAAGCAGAACCAACTAACTCTAATCATGATGTCCATCAGACCATGGTAGAGGTCCAGCAGTGGGCCATGGGACACAGCGCTTCTAATTGGGAGAACGCACAGCAGTTTATACCCGAGAGGTTCCTGGGAGAAGATCTGGATGACAATCTGGAGGCCTACCAGCCCTTTAGCGTCGGCCCTCGGGCATGCCTTGGCAGGAAGTAAGTTGGTCATGTCCACCAGACAAACCCCAATCAAGTTTGATTTTATTTTTCACCCCAGTAGTAACAGCATTTATATCTAACTCCAACTTATCTAGCCTCGCCTACATCATGATGCGATTGACCCTGTGTCACATTGTTTATAATTTCGATATGAAGCTGGCAGAGGATAGCCAAGAATGGTTTCAGAGGCGGAGGAACTTTTTTGCATGGGAAAGGCTGCACATGAATACTCACCTGAGCCCTGCTCGCTAGTATTCGTGGACGGTGCAACGGCCATCAATAGGGATAGGACAATTCAGACTCACATCAATCCTCAGACGATATTAAGCATGCTTAGAGTCTTAGCAGTGAAAGCGCCTTTAGTCCTAGCTCATCATCTATAGTCTGCTATATATATATATATATATCTCTCTCTCTCTCTCTCTCTCTCATGTATATCTTAAAAGCCTAGCGTGCAATCAGTCTCAGGGTAACAGAAGAAGCATCAGTCATCTGCACAGTCAATTCCATCTCACTCCGCCGCACAGTGTCGGCACACCTCTCCCTGGCCGCCCCGATGCCCTCCCCAGCCCTGGGCACCACCTCGATACGATAGCCCGTCAGGAGAGTAGACAGGATGGCTACAAACTCGACTTGGGCAAACTTCTTGCCGATGCAGCCGCGCGGGCCCGCGGCGAAGGGGAAGAAGGCGTCGGCGACGCTGGACGGGCTACGCAGCTCGTCGGTGGTCGGGTCGATCCATCGGCGGGGCCGCCAGCTAGTGTTATGCAGATCGCCCCAGAACTCTGGGTGGGTGGCCGCCGCGGTGATGTTGGGGATTACAAAGGTCTTGGGTGGGATGTGCACCGTCCGGCCGTCAATGATAAGGTCTTGGCCCGCGGGGCCAATAGTGGACCTGTAGACCATAGGTATGGGCGGGTAAAGACGTAGGCTTTCATTCTAATTTTCAGTTTTGTTTCGCAAGGGGTACATACCCCGCAAGGGATGGTTAGCCTTTTTGACGGCTTATTTCGCAGGATCAGGGCAAGGAGTATTCGGTGGTTAAAAAAGGGAATGAAGCTCACCATTACCGCCAGGCAACGAGTTAATCTGTGAAAAGTTTCCACGTAAACCTTGTTCCCCGCCGGGTCCACCGATACCAGCTGTTCGCAGATCCAATCCTGCAGGTCAGGGTAGGCGGCCAGGAGATAAATGGCGGAGCCCAGGACGCTTTTGCTCGTGTCATGACCGGTTTGGTTCAGGGCAAATAATGTACCGTAAATATCCGAATCCTTAAACCCCTGCTGCGGCTTGCCCGCGGACCCCGACACGACAGCCTCCTCGCGGCGCACCTCCTCGGACTTGTTGACGAGGTAGCTAATGACAGAAGGGTTGCGTTGCACATCGCCATCCTTGATTTGCTGCTTGGTCTTGTCGACGGCCCGACGAAAGTACTCCCCCAGGTCCCTCCAGGCGGTGACGAAGCGCTTGATCGGCGGCGGGACGACCCAGGCCGGAGCAGCCAGTAGCCAGTCAGGGAGCATGACATAGGCAACGATGTTTTGCGTGACAAAGAAGAGGCTGTCGCGGTAGGTCCACATGGTGGAGGCCGTGGCTGTGTTGCTGCCCGTCGCCTCGAACTCGCCCTCGATCTCGGCCCGGCGCTTGATGTCGTCCGCCTTGCAAAAGTCCCAGGCCCGCCCCAGGGACGCCTTGGCAAAGACGTTGAGGGTCACCGTGTTGAGGTCCTCGAGGGTCGTGGAGAAGCCCTCCTCGCCATGGCAGCTCCAGTACTCGGACATTTGCCGTGTCTGGCGGACGGCTTCGTTCCAGACCAGCTCGTGGATGCTTTCGTTGAACGGAGCCGCCGATATCCGACGATGGCGAGCCCATTCCTGTCCAGTTACCTAGTCAGGGGGGTTTGACTTGTTAGTAGCCATGTGACGTATACCAGTACGTGTAAAAGTGAATTGAATTTGTTTCTTACCGACACCAGGCTTTCTCCAAAAAACTTTGCATGGCCTGAGAAGTGAGTCAGAAACACCATGACCAATCTCGTTCTATCGTTAGTGTTTGTGGACTTGACTGCACTTACTCATCTGGTCCGCATCACGATCGAAATCCCACTTGCGTTTAAACACCTGCTGAGCCACATCAGGGTCCGCCACGTGAAGCTCGCTCATGCCAGGCGTGACGTTGATAAACGTCTTGCCCAGCCGGCGGTGCAGCTGAAGGGTCTGATAGTCGCCGTCGAACCACCAGCCCAGGGCATTGTGTTCACCAAACCCGCCGAGCCCAGAGGGCAGCCGCCTCAGAAGAGGCTTGAGCGGCTTGTGCACCAGGATCCAGAGGAAATCGAGCCGGCCGCAGGGGCTCCATACGTACGGGAGGCCACTTCCACGAGCCCATTGTAGGTTTTTGTAAAAGGAGGTGATGTTGCGTATGATGCGGACTACGGCGAGGCCGCATATAGCCCAGGCTATCCACCACATTATCGTTCTTTTGCCGGTGGTTGTTGGAAATGTCCCCTTTGACACTTTACCCGGGGGGAATGAGTGTAAGTTGATAGTTAAGGCCTGAGGGATTACAGGTGATTATGCATGCTCCGTACCCGCATTCTAGGTAGGTAAACATAGCAATTAACGATATTGTCTCACCGACTATAAAAACCAATGCAGCACTGTAAGCTATGGGCATCAAATTGCGTTGAATACTTGGCTTGGTGCCGCAGGAGTGGTGTCAGTTATGGGTCCTTACCAGGGTGTGTCCAACAATATTGACTCGCACGTACTCCCTCAGAAATGTGCAAGTGGCAAAATGCCGGCGCAAACTATAATACTTTTACGAAGTATTTACCTACCCCCCAGAATCATTGGACGCTTGAAAAGATGTCCACATGTAGAATATCCCTCCTGCAACCCATATTGAGCGGGTGCTACGGTGAGAGATACGAGCTAATTACAGTATCATTTTTGCCCAAATACTACTTGTTCAGCTGGTCTTTGGGAGAGATGCTGGCTCTACGTGGTACTGTAGCAGGGTAAGAATACTGGGGAGGGTCAGAACTATGTATTGTGGTGTGGGGATCGATTGATTCGTAAAGGATAGCCGAAACTTGCAGGCTTTGAAGGATTCTCCGAGCCTTCAACACGACCAGATACCTAATGGATCAATCTATACAACCGAGCCCATCCTGTGTTTGTTATAGCTGTTTCAAGTTAATATAGGTAGCAATGGATACCTAACTACCCTGATCCTGAATACAACCATAGGCGAGTTGCAATTCCATGATTCCTGACCCTTATTCCCTTATCAGGATCGGCATTAGCGCTCTCGGTAGTGGACGAATGATTCCAAAAGAAAACGAAGCCCATAAAATGATTCAATGTGCAAAACCCTGGGTGGATTAACTTCTGTTGACTAAGTCCTAGGCTCGACTTATTCAAAAGCCACACACAACTTTGACTAGAGTCCATCCAATCTTTGTGATTACCTTTCGGCAGTATCTTGCTACTTAATGTTCATAATGCCAATTTCTACAACCTTTCCCCAAGGGCAACCTTTGGACATCGAATCATTGTTATCTAAGCGTATACGAAGATGGCAGCCTGGGGCCAGTAAAAAGCTCCAACTTTGTTTCTTTCCGTCCGTAAGTTTAATATACTAGACCGGGTGGCCCGGAAATGAACAGGCCCCTAAAGTGGTCATCTGACGATTATGTTTAATCTGTAATAATAATTCGGCCATTTACCCAATCAAGGCTAAATTTTATTCTCATATACAATAGAATAACGGCTGTTTAACGGTGTAATTAACATATTTATAGCCCTAATATTGGCCACGTTATTTAGTATATTTGTAATTTGTTATTTTTATTTTTTAAAATTTGAATAAAAATGGTAAAAGTATAAAAATAGTTATATTGTATACTTTGTTTTAAAATTAAATGTTAAAGTCTCTATATAAAGAATACATATAAATTTAAATACGTTTTTATTAATAAAAAAAAACAATAGCATATATAAGAAAAGAATAAAAAGAATGTAAGAAATCTTACGTATATATAAAATTAAAACCGGTTATATTTAAATGTTTTTTTAAGAGTTTTATTAATAAAACTTATGATGTAAAATTCTTAAATTATATTTTTATAGAGAAGGATTCTTATTATAAAAAATAACGAATGTATAATTTATGTTTTATTTCTTTATTTATTAATAAAAACTTATTTAAATTTATAAATACTTTTGTTGGAATAGGGATTTATACGTTCAATTCATTAATTAAATTAATAAGTTACGGGTGTTACGACCAGACAGTTGGGCCGGTACCAGAGAGGCCAGGTGGGGTTACACCCCTCCTAACGACAATTAACCAAGGATAATACCGACCGGCAGAAAAAGGATTATATAAGGAAAGGGTCACGTGACCGCACGTGACCAAAGGAGGGTGCTATAATTAATAGGTACCAAAAATCACATAGTACCCATAGCAAATAATAGGAATAATATAACCGCTTACCAACATATCCGACATAGCAAACATATTACTACCAGGGACAACGGACTATATAAAACACGCTCATTACCATATAAATAAATTCGATTTTAAAATTGCTTAACAGTAATTAAACTTTAATTAACCTTAATATTTATTTAAAAACGATTATAATTTTACCCCCAATTATTAAAAACCCCAATTACCCAATTAGACGTTCAATTGTTTTAACCCACTATACTTTATTATAAAAACAGGTTACCACGATATTTTAATCGTAATATTTTAATTGCTCCTGTTCAATATTTTACCTTAAAATATACCGAATAATACCGCCGAAACGATATTTTCCAACAAAACCACCCTTTAAACCCCCTTTATTACCAACGTTCCGGCTAACGTTAACGCCTTACGTTAAATAGTCGCGACGCTTTAAACCGAAAATCGACAATTTTAAAAACGAATAACCGAACAAACTAATCGAACTAATAAAAACCATATTAAATACCCTTTATTATCACCATACGATGGCACTATAGGTATTTTATAGGGATTTCTTACGGAAACCCGGGCATACCTTTATTTTAACGAAAACAATTTCGATAGCGATATAAACAAGGTTACCTACGCAGCCTCACTCTTAAAAAACGACGCGCTCGCCTGGTTCGAACCAACCTTACGAAACTACTTGGACCATGATAAGGAAAAGAACCACCAAGTCGGTATCCAAATATGCCAGTAAATTTCGACAAATCACCGCCAAACTACCATAGGGCAAAAAAGCCCTAATAACACGCTTCTATACGGGACTTAAAAAAGAGGTTAAAAACGAACTGGTCAAAAAAAAACGACCCGACACATTAGCAAAATATATGGAATTAACGGTTAAAATCGATAACCGACTATACGAACGAAAATTGGAACGACGCGAAGGACGCAACGCATGGGGCCCGGCCTTGCGATAAACCAATACAGGACGCAAATACCAATACCCCAAACCGCCTCGCCAATACAGCACCGCGTACGGCACATATAACGGACCTATAAACCTAAACGCAATTTAGTACCGATAACCTCGCAAAAACCCCAAAAATGGCAAATATTTTAAATGCAACAAGCCAGGACATATCGCGCGAAACTGTCCTAAAATATACAACAACACCCCGGGATTTACCACTAATTTCAGGGGCAAAACCGAAAAACCACAAGAATTTAATACCACTAACCATAACCAAATATAGCCTAACCAATATAATATAATAAATTGGACCACCTATTATAACGACAATTATATAACCCATAATAATTCCAAAATCGACGCAGGCTGGTACCCGCAAAAACCCCGAAACATTTAAACCCTAACGGTAAAAAATCGAATATTTATTAAAATAAAACAACCAATTAACTTATACCGACAAAACGCCAAACTACCCGAACTTACAAATTCGGACGTTTTAAAAAAATCGGATACGGAACCATTAGAATAAACCCACCGTATCAAAATAACAAATCAACCATTAACCGAAAAATCGAACGACGAATTTAAAAAAAGCTCCAGCGATAAAAAAAACGTAACCCCAAACATATATAATATAACAAGGGCCAACGACCCATACAAATACGAAAAAAAACAAATCGACTTATACCGGAACGATTAATTAATACAATTCCCAGGCTATACCTTAACCCAATAAAAACGGGACCTTATAGGATATATAACACCGATATTTGGAAACCACCCCCAATTAAACACCGCATACCCGGAACACACCTATATCTTTTGGGCTAAATATTTCCGAAACAACTACGGAATCTATTTAAACAAAAAAATCTACTATAACTTTTTCCCATAACGACGACTAATAACCGGAATCTACAAAATCTATACAATCCAAAAATTACCCAATTAGGAAATTAAAATTAAATTCCGAAAAAAACCAACGGTCATTTTTACACCTAACGACGAATACCCCATAACGTATTACCACCAGCCCAATTTCCCATGGTACGAATATATTCGCAATATATATAAAATCCATATACTAACCAAAACCCAAAATTGGTATATACGAAAACAACGATACCAGGTACCTATACCCATAACCAAAGTCGTATAGGACCCGCAAATAAAAAACAAACAGGCACCCACGAACGTACGCAAGATACTAACGCTAACAAAACACCCATTTAACCAGGTTAAAATAAAAAATAACTATACGCCCCGAAATAAAAAAACCAAAAACCCATAACGCGAGTCCAATAAATCAAAAAATTAAAACAGCCAAACGGTACAAGGCACCGGACGGCGAAAAAAGGAACGGAAATAAAAACCCTAAACGTTACGCAAAATGCGGTAGTAAAATACGAATATATATTCCTTAATATACGATTCGATGGCAAACCCATACGAGCATTCTTCGATAATGGAGCATAAAATAACTATATATCCCCAAAAATCGTAAAAAAACGACGGATACTTTAATAACAAAAAAAAAACCATACCAATTGCAAACCGTAGAAAAAAAGGCAATTTTATACGGGAACGGCACTATCGAAACAGAAACCGTATATCTCTGGATGAAAAACTACGGACGAAAAGAACGAATTACCTTGGACATTACGGAAATAGGGGATAAAAATATAATCCTAAAAATCCCCTGGTTAAAAAAAAATAACCCCCGGATAAATTGGATAACAGGCCAAATCCAATGGAAAAAACACTTAATCACTAAACGACCTCCTGTTTAGAAAAGTTTACATAAGAAGCGTAAAACACGGATGGACCGACCAAAACAAATGGCGTACCTATAAGGAGGACAACCAACCCCGGAGCCAATATCGGAAAAAAAACGACTATCCACAAACCAAAACCGATCCAATTATATAATACCAAAACAAAAATAAACCAATAATATACCAAACGAATACCGAATATACGAACGACTATTTAACCCAAAATTCGAAACGGGATTACCGGAATACAGTCCATTCGACCACGAAATACCATTAAAAAAGGGAATACAATCCAAATTTCACAAAATATACGGTTTAAACCCCATATAAATAAAAATATTCGATTAATACCTAGAAAAAAACCTTAAAAAAAGATATATTAAACCATCGACAACGTTAATAAAATACCCTATCCTTTTCGTACCAAAAAAAAACGGAAAATTACGATTATACGTAAACTACAAATAATTAAACGACATTACCATAAAAAATTACTACCCATTCCTATTAATAAAAGAATTCCGAAACATACTTTACCAAACATAATAATTTATAATATTAAACCTTAAAAAAACATACAATTTAATCCGTATAAAGGAAGGCGAAAAGTGGAAAACAGCATTTCGTACCAGGCGTAAACATTTCGAATACCTCGTAATATTTTTCGGCTTTACCAACGCCCCAGCAACCTTTCAAACCATAATTAACCATATTCTTAAAAAATGCCTAAACATTTTTGTTATTATTTACCTGGACGATATCCTCGTTTTTTCCAAAACGTTAAAGGAATATAAAAAATACGTTCACACAATTTTACAAAAATTACAAAACGTTAAACTTTTAATTAAACCCGATAAATGCATTTTTTACAGCAAACAAATCAATTTTCTAAAATATACCATCGCTCCTAAAAAAATTAGGATAAAAAAATCGAAAATCCAAACAGTAAAGGAATAGTTTTAACCACAAAACGTAAAAGACGTTCGAACCTTTTTCGAATTCGTAAACTTTTACAGAAAATTTATTAAAAAATACGGCGCGATCGCCACCCCATTAACCAATATAACCAAAAAGGACCTGGAATTCCAATAGACAAAACGAACATAATAGGTTTTCGAACAATTACAAAACGCAATAACGCGAAAACCGATTTTCAAAATACCAAACCCAACGAAATTTTTCGAAATCGAAACCAACGTATCCGATTACGCAATCGGAAAACAATTTAACCAACGAAATAAAAAAAAAAGACTGCACCCTTACGCCTTTTTTTCCCAAAAGTTATATGGACTAAAACTCAACTACCAAATCCACGATAAAAAACTCATAGCTATTATTCGAATATTCGAAAAATGGAAACCACAATTATCCGGAACTAAACACGAAATATTAATTTATACGGACTATAAAAACCTAACCCACTTTACCATTAACAAAATATTAAATAAACGACAAATTAAATGGTTAAAATTCCTATTAAAATTCCATTTTAGGATCATTTACCGAAAAAAAATAGAAAACGGCAAGGCCGACGCCTTTAACCGAAAACCAAACCACGAAAAC
The DNA here is from genome assembly GCF_004355905.1 of Pyricularia grisea. NCBI lineage: Eukaryota > Fungi > Ascomycota > Sordariomycetes > Magnaporthales > Pyriculariaceae > Pyricularia > Pyricularia grisea. The sequence goes on from NW_022156720.1 coordinate 1,653,495, forward strand.
ACAATACCAAAAAAAACACGGGTTATCCTTACGACAAACGGAAACGGAAACCTTTTACCAGCGTACCGAAACCTAATAATAATAAACACGGTAACTACGCCAAAGAAAATACGGAAAATCCACGGAAATAAAGCCCACGGATACCAAAGAATTTCCAAAACATAAAAACGGCTAAAACAATACTATAATTTCCAAAAAACACGACAAAAAATACGAAAAACTATTAAAAATTGCGAATTTTATACCAAAAACAAATCCGCAAAACACAAACCCTACGGATTATTGCAACCCTTACCAACCCCCAGCAAGGCCTGGCAAACTATTACAATAAACTTTATCGTTAAACTACCACCTTCGGAAAAACCATTTACAAAAACAAAATATAACAGCATATTAATTATAATGGACAAACTTACTAAATACGCCTATTTCCTACCATACAAAAAAAGTAATAACGCCGAAAAAATCGCTTACACATTTTTACAAATAATTATTAACAATTACGGATTTCCAAAAAACATCGTTACGGACAGAACAAACTTTTTACATCAAAATTCTGGAAATTTTTAATAAAACAACTCGGAACAGACCATAAGCTATTAATAACGTTCCATCCCCAAACAAACGGACAAATAAAACAAGCCAATCAAATATTAAAACAATACCTAAAATATTATATAAACCACAAATAAAACAATTGGATACGATTATTACCCACAGTACAATTCGCCTATAACAGCTTAAAAAACGAAAATACCAAAACAACCCTATTCTATACCAATTATGGATTTAACCCTATAACGTATGGAAAACCAAAAACCACGATTACGGTACCGCGAACCGATAAACAAACGAACGAATTACGACAACTATACGAAAAATTCCAGCAGAAATTAAAATTCGTACGAAAAAAAATAATAAAATACGCCAATTAATATCGGATAAAAGGACCATCCTTCGAAAAGGAAAATAACGTTTACTTTATTCGACGTAATATTAAAATACAAAAACCTAACAGCAAACTCGATTTTAAAAAGCTTGGACCTTTTAAAATTAATAAAAAAATTAGCGATACCAATTACAGATTATTATTACCAAATATTATAAAAATTTACCCCACATTTTACGTATCACTATTGGAACCAATACCACACGGCACCAACATACAAAAAACAATCGAAATCGACGCAAAACAAACCTACGACGTTAAACGAATATTCGACCACAAACGAAACCACGGCAAAACAAAATACCTTATTAAATAAAAAAACTATAAGCATAAAAAAAACATTTGGAAACCCTTTAACCATTTCCAAAATTACCAAAAACCGCTCCGCCAATATTATTAGAAATTAAATCTGCGAATAAATCAACCAAAAAAAAAAGGATAACCTAAAAAAACACTACCTACCATTCCCAAAAATTAAAAACCGACCAAAATTCGAAACCATATTACCAAACGAATTTATAAAAAAACGATTAATATACAAATACAAAATAAAAAATACCAGAAAACGATTTACCAACGGAATATTGCGTAAAAATATTCATTTTATCCAACAATAAAAGATTTAAAGGACCTATCGGGAAAATCGAATCCCAAACAAAATTGAAATCCGGAAGAAATAATTCCAAAACCATTTTAAAAAGGATTTCGGCTAATCGCTATCGTTCCTCCTGTTTTACCTCCTTACGCTCCACCCGATCCAATTCTTCCAAATTATCAATACTACGACGAACCGCCCGCATTATTTTTTCAAACCACATTTTTTTTTAATTTTTAAAACGCAAAAACTTTTAACGCTCAACCGCCAACTTTTATTCCCGCTTTAACAAACGCAATTTTTAAACTTCGACGTCGGTATTTAACTTAAAATATTAAATTACCAAACGGTAAAACTGCTCCCGCGAAATACCCATTACATCATAACGCGAACGACCGAGGCGGACGCATTCGACATAACGAAAAAAATCGCGAAATAACATAACGCATTTCGCAATTTTTTGCGATTCGCAAACAAAATAAAAAGGCATTTCGACCGCTAAAAAAAAAAGCACAAAAAGCAAATCGTCGCGACAAACGGTGGAAAAACGACCGCGAAATTTATTAACTCGACTAAATATAACGTAAAAAAATTAACAAAAAAAGAACGAAACCAAAGATAAAAATTAAAGGAATACGGACTATTTAAAGGCCAAAGGGATTTGGCCAAGGGAAAAAAGATTTAATATTACGACCAAATAATTGGACCGGTACCAGAAAAGCTAGGTAAGGTTATACCCCTCCTAACGACAATTAACCAAAAATGGTACCGACCGGTAAAAAAAGGATTATATAAGGAAAGGGTTACGTAACCGTACGTAACCAAAAAAGGGTACTATAACTAATAGGTACCAAAAATCATATAGCACCCATAGCAAATAATAGGAATAATATAACCGCTTACCAATATATCCGACATAATAAACATATTATTACCAGGGATAACGGACTATATAAGGCACGCTTATTACCATATAAATAAATTCGATTTTAGGATTGTTTAATAGCAATCAAACTTTAATTAACCTTAATATTTACTTAAGAACGATTATAACTTTACCCCCAATTATTAAGAACCCCAGTTACCCAGTTAGACGTTCAATTGCTTTAACCCACTATACTTTACCATAAGAACAGGTTACCACGATACCTTGATCGTAACAACGGGTTTAATCGCACGGGCCAACTACACGTAACTTACTTACTTAAATAATGGTATAAGACGAACAAGGGTATTTAAAAGCTCTTTTTTAAACTATTAAATAAAAAATACATAATATATTTACGTTATTCTATAATAACGTTTATTAATCGATTAGCACAACGAAAGGCCTATTAACATAAAAATAATATATTTTTTAAAATTATATAATATAATGTTACGATCAAGGTATCGTGGTAACCTGTTCTTATGGTAAAGTACAGTGGGTTAAAGCAACTAAGCGTCTAACTGGGTAACTGGGATTCTCAATAACTGGGGGTAAAATTATAATCGTTCTCAAATAAATATTAAGGTTAACTAAAATTTGATTGCTGCTAAACAATCCTAAAATCGAATCTATTTACATAATAATAAACGTACCTTATATAGTCCGTTATCCCTGGTAATAATATATTTGCTATATCGGATATATTGGTAAGCGGTCATATTACTCCTATTATTTATTATGGGTGCTATATAATTCTTAGCACCTATTAATTATAACACCCTCTTTTGGTTACGTGCGGTCACGTAACCCTTTCCTTATATAATCCTCTTTCTACCGGTCGGTACCATCCTTAATTAATTATCGTTAAAAGGGGTATAACCCCACCTAACCTTTCTGGTACCGGCCCAATTATTTGGTCGTAATATCAGGTTTCCTTTCCCTTAACCAAATCCCTTTGGCCTTTAAATAATCCGTATTCCCCTAATTTTTATCTTTGGTTTCGTTCCTTTTTTATTAATTTTTTTGCGCTATATCTAATCGAATTAATAAATTTCGCGGTCGTTTTTCCACCGTTCGTCGCGACGATTTGCTTTCTATATTTCTCTCTTCAACGGTCGAAATGCCTTTTTATTTTGCTTACGAATTGTAAAAAATTGCGAAATACGCTGTATTACTTCGCAATTTTTTTCGTTATATCGAATACGTCCGCTTCGGTCGTTCGCGTTATAATATAATAGGTATTTCGCGGAAATAACTTTACCGTCTAGCAGTTTAATATTCCAAACTGAATACCGACGTCGAAGCTTAAAAATTGCGTTTATTGGAACGGGAATAAAAATTGGCGGTTAAACGTTAAAAACTTTTATATTTTAAAAATTAAAAAAAAATGTGGTTTAAAAAAATAATACGGGCGGTTTATCGTAATATTAATAATTTAGAAAAATTGGATTGGGTGGAACGTAAAAAGGTAAAATAGGAAAAACGACGGCGATTAACCGAAATCTTTCCTAAAATGGCTTTGGAATTACTCCTTCCGGATTCCAATTTTATTTGGGATTCGATTTTCCCGATAGGTTTTTTAAATCTTTCGTTATTGGATAAAATAAATGTTTTTACGCAACATTCCGTTAGTAAATCGTTTCCTGGTATTTTTTATTTTATATTTGCATATTAATCGTTTTTTTGTAAATTCGTTTGGTAATATGGTTTCGAATCCTGGTCGGTCCTTAATTTCTGGAAATGGTAAATAGTGCTTTTTTAAATCGTCCTTTTTTTTTTAGCTAATTTATTCGCAAATCCAATTCCTAATAATATTGGCGGAACGGTTTTTGGCAATCCTAAAGGTGGTTAAAAGGTTTCCAAATATTTTTTTTATACCTATAATTTTCCCATTTAATAAAGTACTTTATTTTGCCGTAGTTTCGTCTGTAGTCGAATATTCGTTTAACGTCGTAAGTTTATTTTGCGTCGATTTCGATTATTTTTTATATATTGGTACCGTATGGTATTGGTTCCAATAATAATACGTAAAATATGGGGTAAATTTTTATGGTATTTGGTAATAATAGTCTGTAATTAGTATCGCTAATCTTTTTATTAATTTTAAAAGGTCCAAGCTTTTTAAAATCGAATTTGCTATTAGGTTTTTGTATTTTAATATTACGTCGGATAAAGTAAACGTTATTTCCTTCCTCGAAAGATAATCCTTTTATCCGATATTAATTGGCGTATTTCATTATTTTTTCTCGTACGAACTCTAATTCCTACTGGAATTTTTCGTATAATTGTCGTAATTCGCTCGCTTATTTATCGGCTCGCGGTACCGTAATCGTGGTTCTTAATTTTCCATACGCTGTAAAATTAAATCTATAATTAGCATAAAATAAGGTTATTTTAATATTTTCGTTTTTTAAATTATTATAGGCGAATTATATTATAGGTAATAATCGTACCCAATCGTTTTGTTTGTGGTTTATATAACATTTCAAGTACTGTTTTAATATCTAATTGGCTCGTTTTACTTGTCCGTTTGTCTGGGGATGGAACGTTATTAATAGTTTGTAGTTTATTCCGAATTATTTTATCAAAAATTTCCAAAATTTTAATGTAAAAAGTTTATTTCTATCCGTAACGATACTTTTTGGAAATTCGTAATTATTAACAATTATTCGTAAAAATATATAAGCAATTTTTTCGGCGTTATTACTTTTTTTATATAGTAAAAAATAGGCGTATTTAATAAATTTGTCCATTATAACTAATATGCTATTATATTTTATTTTTGTAAATGGTTTTTCCGAAAATGGTAATTTAACGATAAAATCTATTATAATAGTTTGCCAGGCCTTATTAAGGGCTGGTAAAAGTTGCAATAATCCGTAGGGTTTATATTTTACGGACTTGCTTTTGGCACAAAATTCGCAATTTTTAATAATTTTTCGTACTTTTTATCGTATTCCTTGGAAATTATAATATTATTTTAGCCGTTTCCATATTTTGGAAATTTTTTAATATCCGTAGGCTTTATTTCCGTGGATCTTCCGTATTTTTTTTGGCGTAATTACCGTATTTATTATTATTAGGTTTCGGTGCGCTGGTAAAAGGTTTCCGTTTCCGTTTATCGTAAAAATAATCCGTATTTTTTTTGGTACTATATTTTCGTAGTTTAATTTTCGGTTAAAGGCGTCGGCCCTGCCGTTTTTTATTCCTTTTCGGTAAATAATCCTAAAATGGAATTTTAACAGGAATTTTAACCATTTAATTTATCGTTTATTTAACACTTTGCTAATGGTAAAGTGGGTTAGGTTTTTATAATCCGTATAAATTAACATTTCGTATTTAATTCCGGATAATTATGGTTTCCATTTTTCGAATATTCGAATAATAATTATAAATTCTTTATCGTAGATTTGGTAATTAAATTCTGGTCCATATAACTTTTGGGAAAAAAAGGCGTAAAAATATAATTTTCCTTCTTTATTTCGTTGGTTAAATTATCCTCCGATTACGTAATCGGATACGTCGGTTTCGACTTCGAAAAGTTTCGTTGGGTCTAATATTTTGAAAATCGGTTCTCGCGCTACTGCGTTTCGTAACTGTTCGAAAGCCTATTATATTCGTTTTATCCATTAAAATTCCAGGTTTTTTTTGGTTATATTGGTTAATAGGGTAGCGATTGCGCCGTATCCTTTAATAAATTTTTTGTAAAAATTTACGAATTCGAAAAAGGTTCGAACGTCTTTTACGTTTTGTAATTAAAGCCATTTTTTTACTATTTAAATTTTCGATTTTTCTATCCTAATTTTTCCAAAAACGATGGTATATTTTAAGAAATTAATTTGTTTATTGTAAAAAATGCATTTGTCGGGTTTAATTAAGAGTTTAACGTTTTGTAATTTTTATAAAACTGTGTGGACGTATTTTTTATATTTTTTTAACATTTTAGAAAAAACGAGGATATCGTCCAGGTAAATAATAATAAAAATATCTAAATATTCCCTAAAAATATGGTTAATTATAGTTTGGAAAGTTATTGGGGCGTTAATAAAGCCGAAAGGCATTACGAAATATTCGAAATATCTACGCCTGGTACGAAATATTGTTTTCCACTTTTCGCTTTCCTTTATACGGATTAAATTATATACTCCTTTAAAGTCTAATATTATAAACCATTATATTTAGTAAAACATATTTCGAAATTCTCCTATCAATAGGAATAGGTAACAATTTTTTATAATAATATCGTTTAATTATTTGTAATCCACGTATAATCGTAATTTTCCGTTCTTTTTTGGTACGAAAAAAATAGGGTATCCTACTAACGCTATCGATAATCTAATATATCCTTTTTTGAAGTTTTCTTTTAGATATTGGTCGAATACTTCCATTTATATGGGGTTTAAACTATATATTTTATAAAACTTGGGTTATATTCCCTCTTTTAATGGTATTTCGTAATCGAATGGATTATATTCCGGTAATCCCGTTTCGAATTTTGGGCTAAATAATCGTTCGTATATTCGGTATTCGTCTAATATATTATTAATTTATTTTTATTTTAATATTATATAATTGGATCGGTTTTAACTTATAAATAATCGCTTTTTTTCCAATATTAGCTCCGGGGTTGGTCGTCCTCTTTATAAATACGCCATTTATTTTAATCGGTCCATCCGTACCCTACGCTTCCTATATAAACCCTTCCAAACAAAAAGTCGTTTAGTAATTAAATGTTTTTTCCATTAAATTTGGCCTATTATCCAATTTATCCGAGGGTTGTTTTTCTTTAATTAGGGGATTTTTAAGATTATATCCTTATCCCCTATTTCCGTAATGTCCAAAGTAATTCGTTCCTTTCGTCCGTAACTTTCCATTTAAAAATATACGGTCTTTATTTCGATAGTACCATTCCCGTATAAAACTGCCTTTTTTTCCACGGTTTACAACTGGTATAATTCTTTCTTTTATTACCAAAATATCCGTCGTTTTTTCACGATTTTTGGAAATATATAATTGCTTTATATTCCGTTATCGAAAAATATTCGTATAAGTTTACCATCGAATCGTATATTAAAAAATATATATTCGTATTTTGCTACCGCATCTTACGTAACGTTCAGGGTTCTTATTTCCGTTCCTTTTTTCGCCGTCCGGTACCCTATACCGTCTAACTATCCTAATTTTTTAACTTGCTAAATTCGCGCTATAAATCCTTGGTTTTCTTATTTCGGGGCGTATGGTTACTTTTTACCTTAACCTGGTCAAATGGATACTTTACTAACGCTGGTATCCTGCGTACGTTCGTAAGTACCTGCTTATCTCTTATTTACGGATCCCATACGACCTTAGTCATGGGTATAGGTACCTGGTATCGTTACTTTCGTACATACCAATTTTGGGCTTTGGCTAGCATATAAACCTTACACATATTACGAATATATTCGTACCATAGGAAATTGGGCTGGTAATAACACGCCATAGGGTACTCGTCGCTAAATATAAAAATAACCGCTGGTTCTTTTCGGAATTTAATTTTAATTTCCCAACTGGGCAATTCCTAAATTATATAAATTTCGTAAATTCCGGTCACTAATCGTCGTCGTAAAAAAAAATTATAATAAATTTTTTTATTTAAATAGATTCCGCAATTATTTCGGAAACACTTAACCCAAAAAACATAAATATATTCCGGATATACGGTACTCAATTGGGGGTAATTTCCAAATATCGGTGCTACATATCCTATAAGGTCCCGTTTCTACTGGGCTAAAATATAGCCTGGAAATTATATTAATTAATCGTCCCGGTATAAATCGATTTATTTTTTTTCGTATTTATATGGGTCGTTAACCCCTATTGCATTATATATATTTGGGATTACATTTTTTTCATCGCTGGAACTTTTTCCAAATTCGTCGTTCGACTTTTCGGTTAATGGTTAATTTATTATTTTAATACGGTAAATCTATCCCAATAATTCCGTATCCAATTTTCCTAAAACGTCCGAATTTATAAATTCGGGTAATTTGGCGTTTTATCGGTATAAATTAATTGGTTACCTTATTCCAATAAATATTCGATTTCCTACCGCTAAGGTTCGAATACCTCGGGGTTTTTACGGGTACCAACCTGCGTCGATTTTGGAACTATTATAGGTTATATAATTATCGTTATAACAGGTAATCCAGCTTATTATACTATATTGGTTAGGCTATATCTGGTTATAATTAATAATATTAAATCCTCGTAATTTTTCGGCTTTACCCCTAAAATCAGTGGTAAATCCCGGGGTATTATTATATGCCTTAGGATAATTTCGCGCGATATATCCTGGCTTATTACATTTAAAATATTTGCCATTTTTGGAATTTTTACGAAATTATCGGTACTAAATTGCGTTTAGGTCTATAGGTCCGTTATATATGCCGTACGCGGTATTATATTGGCGAAACGGTTTGGGGTATTAATATTTGCGTCCTATATTAATTTATCGCAAAGCCGGGCCCCATACGCTACGTTTTTCGCGTCGTTCCAATTTTCGTTCGTACAATCGGTTGTCGATTTTAACCGTTAACTCCACATACTTTATTAATATATCGGGTCGTTTTTTTTTAACCAATTCGTCTTTAACTTTTTTTTTAAATCCCGTATAAAAACGTGCCATTAGGGCCTTTTTACCCCATAATAATTTGGCGGTAATTTATCGAAATTTACTGGTATATTTGGATACCGATTTAGTCTGGGTAAAGCGCACCAATTTACGCTTAACCGTACGTTCTTCGTTTAAATTACCGAATGCTCCCCTAAAACATTTTTCAAAATTATTATAATCGTCGAAAATGCGGTTAGTCTCAACCTTACGGTTTTTTTCCTTATTATAATCCAAATAATTTCGCAAGGTTGGTTCGAATCAGGCGAACGCGTCGTTTTTTAAAAATAAGGCTACGTAAATAACCTTATTTGCATCGCTATCGAAATTATCTTCGTTAAAATAAAAATATGCCCGGATTCCCGTAAAAAATCCCTGCAAGGTACCTATAATACTATCGTATAATAATAGTAAAAAATATTTAATATAATTCCTATTAATTCGATTAGCTTATTCGGTTATTCGTTCCTAAAATTATCGATTTTCGGCTTAAAACGTCGCGACCATCTAACGTAAGGCGTTAGCGCTGGCCGGAACGTTGGTAGTAAAGGGGGTCTAAAGGGTGGTTTTGTTAAAAAATATCGTTTCGGCGGTACTATTCGGTATATTTTAAAGCAAAATACTAAACAGGAGCAATTAAAATATTACAATCAAAGTATCGTAATAACCTATTTTTATAATAAAATATAATGGATTAAAATAATTAAACGTCTAATTGGGTAATTGGGGTTTTTAATAACTGGGGGTAAAATTATAATCGTTTTTAAATAAATATTAAAATTAACTAAAATTTAATTACTACTAAATAATCCTAAAATCGAATTTATTTATATAGTAATAAGCGTGTTTTATATAGTCCGTTATCCCTGGTAATAATATATTTGCTATATCGGATATATTAGTAAACGGTTATATTACTCCTATTACTTATTATGGGTGCTATGTGATTTTTGGTACCTATTAATTATAGTACCTTCCTTTGGTCACGTGCGGTTACGTAACCCTTTCCTTATATAATCCTCTTTCTGCCGGTCGGTACCATCCTTGGTTAATTGTCGTCAGGAGGGGTGTAACCCCACCTGGCCTCTCTGGTACCGGCCCAACTGTCTGGTCGTAACATATAATTACTTTTATACTTTTACCACTTTTATTCAAATTTTAAAAAATAAAAATAACAAATTACAAATATGTTAAATAACGTGGGCAATATTAGGGTTATAAATATGTTAATTGCACCATTAAAAAGTCGTTATTTTATTATATATGAGAATAAAATTTGGCCTTAATTGAATAAATGGCTAAATTGTTATTACAGATTAAATATAAACGTCAGATGACCACTTCAGGGGCCTGTCCATTTCCGGGCCACCCGGTCTAGTCTAATCAAGTTTTTAGTTCGTCGATCAATTCCACTGGGGAGCAAACCGGGAATAATCTCTGTTATCCCGGGTAAGATTTGGGAACAGACGGCCTGATTAGGCATGAAATGCTTCGGTAGTTTGGCGGATGCTAATGCCACACCCGGTAACACTTTAGGAATACCTTATCCGTCCACCTTTCCGTTTTCAAATTTTGCTTTTACCGTCAGAAATCCTGACGGAAAGCCAGAAAAAGCCATTACGTTGGATTAAAAGCTGGTATTAAACGCCTTCCAGTACGACCTCGCAGGCGGCAACGCGCAGCTGATTAACGTACATTTCCCCATCCCTCGAATTCCTCTCTAATGACAAAAAGTACCCTTAAACTGGGGCTTTATTTTTCCATATTAACTTTTGTTATAATAATGATTTTTCGAGCTACAAGGCCGTGTATATAAATTTTCAACAAGACACAATTGGTTATGTTGCGTCGGCAACGGAAGCCAGGACCTTATTTTTAAAGTTTTCCAAATATTTACGGCCCCAGGAAATGCCGTAATGGCTAAATCGTAAACCAAATTTTATTTTATTTGGGAAAGCAGCGGGTGTTTTAATGGAGATAATGCTAATTCGCGAATAAAACGCTACTTTACCAACAAACCATCTTATGCGTAAGTTTGCTCAATAGTGCCCCTAATTTAAGAACAGACGAGAATGACAGTTAAGACAGGCTTGGCAGGGGGTTCTGGATTTTTCTTTTTCTTTTTTTTTTCTTCTTTTTTTGATTGACTGACTGACTTGTTCTAGCTGGGTTGTCGGTTTTCTTGGAGACGAAAACCACGAGCTTATCGACGGCATCATCCCTGCAAAACTGGAAAGGATCCTCTCTAACTGGGTAGCGGGGCGTCACCGACAGGATGCAACCCGACCGCAGCAACCTGTCCGGAGTTACGCAAAATTAAAATGTACGTATGTACGATTAAGGATCTTTTTCATCTTGACCGATCGGGTTTCGGGTTTGTCATTTACGGATATTACATTGTGTGGGGGCGGTTGATTTTTGCTAATAACGGATCGGGCCGCCCTTTCCATACAATTTTAAATTTCGGTTAACACACCGATTCATTTTCGATATAATGCCTACTATTATTTTAATTACAACCTCGACCGGCCCAGTTTGGCGCGAAATTATTTGGGGTTGGAAATAAATGTTATAGAAATATTTGGCCAAATTATGCGGTTCGATTCGCTAAGCAAAATTATTAGTTCGGAAATACGAATTGGTTTCCTTAATGGGTTATGGGAAATCGTACAGCTCGTGACCAGGTTAATTAAAAATATCAAATAGGTTTACCCCCTTTTCCCAAACATTACCACATACACACCGCCTGTTGATAGGCCTTTCGTTGTGCTGATCGATCAACAAACGTTGTTATAGGATAAGGTAGGTATATTGTGCATGTTCTATCTAACAGTCTAGAGAAGAGCTTTTGAATGTCCTTTTTCGTCTTATACCATCACTTGAATAAGTGAGTCACGTGTAATTGGCCCGTGCGATCAAACCCGTGACTCATCATTCAATTGATGAATTGAACGCATAAATCCCTATTCCAACACCGCCCCCTTTTAAAAAAAAAACCCACCCAATTTTGTTTTAACCAAACGCACAAAATAGGGTGCTGGCCCTGCCGGGCGCTGCTTTTTTCGTGGATGGTGCCAAAACGAGCCACGTCCGCATCAGCTTCAATTTGGTGGCCGAAAAGCAGATGGATGAGGCGTGTGTGCGTTTTGCGGATTTGGTGAGGTGGCCTTGGAAGACGACAGGGGAGGATAGAGGGACGAGCGACGGCTCCCTCATAACTTCATAATGTATATTGTATGCGGAAGAATCTGTCTTTTTGGATGATGAATAAAATTCAATTAAACCATTATCAATTCCGTCTGCCCCATGCTGCATAAAACATAAAATCAAAACCCTTTGTCCTAGCCTCGTCCAAAACTTCCTCCTTCAGCTCTGGAATCCCCTCAAGATTAAGCACCTGCGCGGCGTGCAACAGGTTGCCAAACATCATATCGATATACTGATAGGTTTGAGACTCCATCTCCTCGCTGGCAGTCTTTCCAATCTTGATCGGGGCCGCCTTGCTGGCCACTTCTGCCAGATCCGCGCCGGCAGCGCCCAGCAGCTCCGTCAAGCGGCCGCCCTGCGTCGGGTCCATGCCCATGTCCCGCACGCACTTCCCCATGGTCTTGTACAGCCGCTCGTGAGGCATGTCGGCCTCGCCCACCGGGTCTATGCTCATGGCTGCGTCCGAGAGCTGCAGCCAACCGCCGGGCTTGACCAGGCGGGCCAACCTGGCCACCAGCCGCGGCGCCTCGTCTCCAGGGCTCATCATTAGGCAGGAGCCCATGTGCACCAGGTCGAACGAGGCCTCCCACTCTTCCGGGAACGGGTTTTTGAAGCTGTGCAGCTCGATCGAGATGCCCGGCGCGCAGTCTGGATACGGCGCGATGTCGGTCCCCTGCAGCGTGGCGGTGGCCCGCGCCGACGGGGTCATCGACTCCTGCACCATGGAAAGCCAGCGGCCAGTCCCGGCGCCGACGTCGAGGATGCGGAGGTTGGGTTGGGAAAGGTCAACCGGGGCTTGGACGAGGCCTCCCAGGGCGTGGGAGATTAGGCCCAGCTGGCTGAAGAGGCGTGCCGACTCCTTCTCGGTGCGGAGAACCGGGTAAGTGTCCCCTTCTATCTTGGACATGGCATTAGGCGGTACTTGTGAGTTGGCAGCTGCCATTTCTTTTTTCTGACTGTATTGATGAAGTCCGTGGAAGGGGTATAGGGTAAGAAAGGATGTTTCGGAGGGGATGTGGTGAAAAATCGTGTTGTATTGGTCTTTTGTTCAAGCGTGATGTTTCAGCAGTTAGATAGCTTCTCAAAAGTTGGCATGGCTTCACACATGAACAGCGCCCCTTATCAGTGGTGAATGTTTTGTTCTGTCATGTCAGATCTCCCCCTATTCTTCTCAAGACTGGGGCCCTGTGGTCATGCGCGGAACGAACCAGCTGCATGCAGGGTCATGACACCGACCGCTGTCCGACTGCTGCCCGACCGCTGTGCCTCACGAGATTTTTCTTATTTGTTTTGGTTATATCCGCTCAAAATGGATCTCTGTCCAGACCGCCATGCTCGAGGTCGAAAACTCTAATAGTCGATGGCCGCTCGTGTTTTACCTAGTATGATGCATGTTTAAACATGGTGGGACCGTGAGCAATTTACATGACTATTGCACCCTTACTTACACTGTCCCTGCCTTGTCCAGGTCACTGCACGATACAAGGGTTTGCTTCAATATTCCGATCTGTAGCATTGTTTCCCACCGGACAGTTCGGAATTGCATCTGTGTTGATAGGAGTCAGACCCGTAATAAAGGGTGCTCAACCCAGGAGTGAGATTAGAACGAACGAGGCGGGTTTGGATTGCACTTTGTTATGACCAGCAATCATCATCTCCTAGCTGCCAAACAAAAGTAAAAAAAGAAAAAATACAAGTCATCATCATGCAGGTAGCGGTAAGATTGCAGCATAGGTTCCTTGCCTATCCTAGTCTCTTGGCCGCACTTGAGCATACAGCCAACAACACCAAAGAGTCCATTCTGGTCTACCCGTTGCACGACATTACAAACCCCGAGAGTGCCCACCGGGTGAGCTACAGGCAGCTCTTGCAGACGGCCAAAAGCCACGCCAGATCACTCCGGGCCAAAATCGAGTCCCTGGGCGGGACCATCCCCCAAGTCACCGACGGTTCTCCGCAGCCCATTGTGGTGATCCACTTTGAGCATGTCCTCGATACTATCGAATGGTACTGGGCAGTGCTCCTCTGGGGCGGCATCCCCGCCATAACGAGCCCGGGGTTTCTGGGTCACGACCAGGCGGATGCCGACGCGCAGCTGGCTCACCTCGGGGCAACGCTCGGTGCTTCCCGGTGCTTCTGCCTCACGCGACGTGCCTTGATGGGACCATATCTGGGACAGAGGGGGTCTCAAAAGTTGAGGGCGGTTGCAGTAGAAGATTTGCTGTCGGACAGTGATGGCAAAACCGAAGAGAGTGGGAGTGGTTATCATACATGGCGTGATAATGCCGACCACCTTGAGGGGCAGCACGACCCAGACGCAATCGCAGCCATCATGTTTACATCCGGAAGCAGCGGCAACGCAAAAGCTGTCCCCATCACCCACCAACAGATACTGACAGCCTGCGCTGGCAAGGACGAAAGCGCCCAACTGAAATTCCCCGACAGTCCGTTCCTTTCCTGGGTGAACATGGACCACGTCGCCAACCTGGTACACTGCCACCTGTTTGCCATCATCGCGGGTGTGTCTCAGGTCCACGTGCACGCCGCCGACGTCACTGCCGACCCAGTGCAGTTCCTCAACATCCTCAGCAGGCACCGTGTATCGCGGACGTTTGCGCCCAATTTCCTCCTCGCCAAGCTGCGGCGGCTCGTCGAGGCCGGCCGGGCGCCGCATCTCGACCCGGACCTCAATCTCGAGGCGCTATATCTAGACACGGGCGGTGAGGCAAACGTCGTCGAGGTATGCGTGGCGGTGCAGGAGATACTGAGCAGATATGGAGCGCCGGACAACGTGATCAATCCGTCGTTTGGCATGACCGAGACGTGCGCTGGTTGCATTTTCAACAGCAGCTGTCCCGGCTACGACGTCGGACAGGGGTTGGAATTTGCATCGCTGGGGAGGCCGATGCCAGGGGTGTTGGTGCGCATCGCCGCTATGGACACAGATGACGGCAATGGCAACAGCAACATGGCCACATCAACATCAAGTGTCGTCACCGCAGGTCCAGGCGAGAGAGGCCATCTCGAGGTGACGGGCCCGGTCCTGTTTAAAGGCTACTTTGGCAACCCTGAAGCAACCAAGGCGGCCTTTACCAGCGACGGCTGGTTCCGCACCGGCGACTTGGCATACCTCGACGAGGCCGGCAGCCTGCACCTCAAGGGGCGCACCAAGGAGCTCATCAACATCAACGGCGTCAAGTACCTGCCCTACGAGCTTGATTCTGCCCTGGATCAGGCAGAGATCCCCGGCGCAACTCCAGCCCACTTCTGCTGCTTCAGCACCCGAGACCCCGGCATGGACACTGAGGCCGTAGTGGTGCTCTACCAACCTTGCACCCACCCCGGCTTTGTCGACGACGAAGACGCGGCTCTGTTCGACACCCAAGAACGCATCGGAGAGGTGATTGCGCTGCGCACGCGCTCGCGGCCGCGCGTGGTCGGTCTCGATGCAGTGCTGATGCAAAAGTCAACGCTGGCCAAGCTGTCGCGGGCCAAGCTGCAGTCCGCGTTTGAGCGCGGCGAGTTTGCGGCGCAGCGGAGCAGGCACGAGGCGGCGGTGCGGCGGTACCGGCTCAAGATGCGCGGGGAGCCGGCCGACGACCGCGAGGAGGCGCTTCTGGAGCTGATCCGCGAACAGCTGGAACTGCGCCCCGAGGACGACTTTGCCGTCAACGACTCGATCCTCTCGTACGGCGCCACCTCGATGGACCTGATGGCGCTCAAGTTCCGCATTAACAACGACCGGTCCGGCAGGCTGGGCCTCGTCCGCCGCGTCGAGCTGCTGGACCTGATCCGCAACCCGACGGCCCGCGGCCTGGCCACCCGCATTCAGACCCTGGCCGCCGATGCCGACAAGAGAGACGGTAGCACCAGCAGCAGCAGCAGCTA
The DNA here is from genome assembly GCF_004355905.1 of Pyricularia grisea. Taxonomy (NCBI): domain Eukaryota; kingdom Fungi; phylum Ascomycota; class Sordariomycetes; order Magnaporthales; family Pyriculariaceae; genus Pyricularia; species Pyricularia grisea. Next base: position 1,669,711 of record NW_022156720.1, read on the forward strand.
CGACCCGGTGGTGGTGTTGCAGCCGCGCGGGTCCAAGCCGCCGCTGTGGATGGTACACCCTGGCGTGGGCGAGGTGCTGGTGTTTGTGGCGTTGGCCAGACACCTCACGGACCGGCCGCTGTACGCGTTCCGGGCGCGCGGCTTCGAGCCCGGCGAGAAACCCTTTGGCAGCCTGGAGGAGTTGGTGCGGGTATACCATGGCGCGGTCAAGGCGCGGCAGCCACGCGGGCCCTACGCGATAGCCGGGTATTCGTTCGGCGGCATGGTGGCGTTCGAGGTGGCCAAGGTGCTCGAGGCGGGCGGCGACGAGGTCCGCGTGTGCGCGCCCTTCAACCTGCCACCGCACATCAAGTGGCGCATGCGGGAGCTGGTGTGGGACGAGTGCGTGATGCACCTGTTTTACTTTGTCGAGCTCATGACCGAGGAGGGCATCTACGCCCACAAGGAGGCCATCTGCCAGCGGGCGTACTCCGACAGCCCCGGCGGGAGGCTCGAGGCCATCCGCTACATCAAGCCGTACTGCGACCAGGCGCGGTGGAAGGATCTGGGGCTTAGCGAGAAGGACTACTTGCACTGGGTTAATATCGCGTCCAGCATGCAGGCCTTGGCCGTCGACTACGAGCCGTCGGGCAGCGTGCGGAGCATGGACTTGTTTGTGGCCGATCCGCTCAGCCACGTCGCCAAGAACCGGGAAGATTGGATCAACGGCAGGTTGTCGGCGTGGAAGGACTTTGTGAAGGGGGGCGACGTGAGGTTTCATAACGTCGACGGTGCCCATTACACCATGTTGAACCCAAAGTTTGTTAATGTCTCGTCTTTTGCCGAAAAGCTGAGGAGTGTTTTGGCGGAAAGAGGAATGTGAAATGGGGACCTTGGAGTATTTTGATATGATAACCCTTTTTTGTGCAATATTGGCGAAGCTAAAGGTTTTGGCTTTTATTGCGTTTATAGGGGCTTTTCATATCCTGCATTATTCGCAAGTGTGATATTGAAGGGATATACATTTAGAACTAAATGTTATACCATGAATTAGCATTCTCGACCGACGGCACCGTCAAGCTCTGGGACCCGGCAATAGGCGCCTGCACTGCAGCGCTCGAGGGTTATACTCAAACTTTTATCATTTGATGATACAGCTTCGTACCTCTAAACGGATTTTGTTACGATACTACTTACTGAACATCCCGCTGGTACTGTAGCTACGCCTCAAACTAATTCACAGTGCCATAACGTCAAGGGTGTTGGCTGCAATGGCAGCTGGATCACTTGCAATGGGCAAAATTAGCTGTACCTGCCTCCTAAATACCGACCAGGGCATTTAGCAACGGTAGGATCAGTGGTAGCTTCGGGCTTCACAAATTACAGTCTAATGCGATAATAACGCAAATTTGTATTCGATATTTATCTTTTCAAAATATCCAAAATGACAAGGTTGCTTCCGCTGGAAGGAATTCAAATTCCCACTCTACCCTATGCCCGTTTTTGGAATATTTTGCGATAAATTGGCCTGCACATTTGCAAAAAAAAACAAAACCTGTGGACGAAATATTATTGTTCGTAGGCTCGCAAGCTTACGTACAATGCATTGCGTGGTAGGCTTAATTAAATGAGTGAGAACATTATACCTCTGCAATTCGGATATATTCGGTCTATCTTCTAAGTCGTGCGACTACATTTCAATATTCACCGCCAGGTGAAAAGTCTTCATGCGGTCCGTGCTCCCTGCTTAGTCACCCAATCGCCGGGACCACAACTCCGGCCCGTCTATTCCTCCTTTCCTGCGCGCGCGCGAGTGAGGCTATTCCAACACGTATATTTATTATTAATATAAAAAAACAACCGGTGTTTATTTATAAGCAGATATGCGAATGGATAAATTACGTGTGGAGCCACGTAATTTCAAAATACGTAGTAGAGATTTTAACAGATCTTTATTGGATTATAAATAATTATAAACAGTTAATTACTATATATGAAAATACCATTTTAATTTGTTATATTGTTTTTACCGAACGCAGCGATCACTTTATTCCTATTCACAATTTATGTTTTTTTTTTTTTTTCATCTTTTTTTCATCAAAATCCTAGGCGTATGGGAGATTCCATGTCCACTTTCCCATTTCCCGACAATGATTTCTAGATTCCTCGCCATCACGATGATAAGAAGATGGCAATTAAGCTGATCTCTGGATGTTAATGCACCTGTTGAGGCGCATCATTATACAAAGCAACGCGTCATGCCTCCCTCGTACGATTTGAATATGGAGAATAGGCCACTTTGGATCCCCAATTAATAAAAACGACTAGCTATCTTCGATGTCTACTTTGGAGCGTCATGAACATTTGGCGTTGCCCTATTTTGGTTTCAGCTTTTGACCAAAGAAAGAAGAACAGATAAAACGTGCCAAATTGTCTAGCGCAGAACTGGAGCACATACGAGAATGTAAAACTGTATCACCGAAGTAGTTGACCAAGAACTGCTCCTTGATGCCTTGATAACTTCCCCCTCTGTTGAAAAAGAAAAAGAGAAAAAAAAAAACCAGACTTTTTAGCCCATCGCAAAGGCGTCCCAACGCACTCCGATGTAAGAGAAGTTTGCTGAACCGTGCCAAGATTTCATAACCGTCTAGATTATCTTGCATGTCGATGATCAATTCTGTCTATTGCCTGTTACGACCAGATAGTTGGGCCGGTACCAGAGAGGCCAGGTGGGGTCACACCCCTCCTGACGACACTCGCCCAGAAGAAATACCGACCGGCAGAACAACGATTACCTAAGGGCAAAGCCACGAAATCTCACGTAACCTCACGTAACGGCCAAGGGAATGGATCTCTATGATCTGTAAAATCTCAATTGAGAATCACAGATCAAACAAATTAAAAAAAATTACATTTGGAATATAATCTATATAAGTCACGCTTATTACCATATAAATAAATTCGATTTTAGAATTGCTTAGCAGCAATCAAACTTTAATTAACCTTAATATTTACTTAAAAACGATTATAATTTTACCCCCAATTATTAAAAACCCCAATTACCCAATTAAACGTTTAATTGTTTTAACCCATTATATTTTACCATAAAAATAGGTTACCCCGATACCTTAATCGTAACATTTTAATTATTCCTGTTTAATACTTTGCTTTAAAATATACCGAACAATACCGCCGAAATAATATTTTCCAACAAAACCACCCTTTAAACCCCCTTTATTACCAACGTTCCGGCCAACGCTAACGCCTTACGTTAAATAGTCGCGACGCTTTAAACCGAAAATCGACAATTTTAAGAACGAATAACCGAATAAACTAATCGAACTAATAAAAACCATATTAAATACTTTTTACCATTATTATACGATAATACCACAGGCACCTTACAGGGATTTTTTACAAAAACCCGGACATACCTTTATTTTAACGAAAATAATTTCGATAACGATACAAATAAGGTTACCTACGCAATCTCGCTTTTAAAAAACGACGCGCTCGCCTAATTCAAACCAACTTTGCAAGACTACTTAAACCATAATAAGGAAAAAAAACCGTAAAGCTAAAACTAACCGTATTTTCGACAATTATAACAATTTCGAAAAATGCTTTAAGAAAGTATTCGATAATCCAAACGAAAAACGTACGGTTAAACGTAAACTGGTACGCTTTACCCAGACCAAATCGGCATTTAAATATGCCAGTAAATTTCGACAAATTACCGCCAAACTACCATAGGGCAAAAAAGCCCTAATGGCACGCTTTTATACGGGACTTAAAAAAAAAGTTAAAAACGAACTGGTTAAAAAAAAACGACCCGATATATTAGCAAAATATATGAAATTAGCGGTTAAGATCGATAACCGACTATACGAGCGAAAATTGGAACGACGCGAAGGACGTAGCGTATAGGGCCCAACTTTGCGACAAACCAATACAGGACGCAAATACCAATACCCCAAACCGTTTCGCCAATACAATACCGCGTACGGTACATATAACGGATTTATAGACCTAAACGCAATTTAATACCGATAACCTCGTAAAAACCCCAAAAATGGCAAATATTTTAAGTGCAACAAACCAGGATATATCGCGCGAAACTGTCCCGAAGCCCATAACGGCACTTCAGAATTTGCCACGGATTTTAGGGGCAAAGCCGAAAAACCACGAAGATTTAATACCACCAATTATAACCAAATATAACCTAACCAACATAATATAATAAATTGGACCACTTATTATAACGACAACTATATAACCTACAATAATTCCAAAATCGACGTAAGCTAATACCCGTAAAAACCCCGAAATATTCGAACCCTAGCGGTAGGAAATCGAATACTTATTGGAATAAGGTAACCAATTAACTTATACCGACAAAACGCCAAATTACCCGAACTTATAAATTCGGACGCCTTAGGAAAATCGGATACGGAACTATTGGGATAAACCCACCGTATCAAAATAACAAATCAACCATTAACCGAAAAATCAAATAACGATACTGGAAAAAATTCCAACGATAAAAAAGACGTAACCCCAAACATATATAATATAACAGGGGCCAACGACCCGTACAAATACGAAAAAAAACAAATCGACTTATACCGAAACGACCAATTAATACAATTTTTAGGCTATACCTTAATCCAACAAAAACGGGACCTTACAAGATATATAACACCGACATTTGGAAATTACCCCAAATTAAATACCGTACATCCGGAATACACCCACGTCTTTTGGGCAAAATATTTTAAAAACAATTGCGGAATCTATTTAAACAAAAAGATTTACCACAATTTTTTCCTACGACGACAATTAATAACCGGAATTTACGAGATTTATATAATTTAAGAATTACCTAATTGGAAAATTAAAATTAAATTCCGAAACGAACCAGCGGTTATTTTCACACCTAACGACGAATACCCCATAACGTACTGCTACCAGCCCAATTTCCCATAGTACGAATATATTCGCAATATATATAAAATCCATATATTAACCAAAATCCAAAATTGGCATATACGAAAATAACGATACCAGGTACCTGCACCTATAATTAAAGTCGTATGGGACCCGCAAATAAAAAATAAACAGGCACCTACGAACGCACGTAGAATACCAGTGCCAACAAAACACCCATTTAACCAGGTTAAGGTAAAAAATAATTATACGCCCCGAAATAAAAAAACCAAGGACCTATAACGCGAGTTTAGCAATTTAAAAAATTAGGACAGCCAGACGGTATAGGGCACCGGACGGCGAAAAAAAGAACGGAAATAAAAACCTTAAACGTTACGTAAAATACGGTAGTAGAATACGAATATATATTTTTTAATATACGATTTAATAGTAAACCTATACGAACATTTTTCGATAATGGAATATAAAATAATTATATATTCCCAAAAATCGTAAAGGAACGACGGATACCTTGGCAATAAAAGAAAAAATTATACCAGTTGTAAACTATAGAAAGAAAGGTAATTTTATACGGGAACGGTATTATCGAAATAAAAACCGTACATTTTTGGATGGAAAATTACGGACGAAAGGAACGAATTATTTTGGATATTACGGAAATAGGGGATAAGAATATAATCCTAAAAATTCTTTAGTTTAGGAAAAATAATTTCCGGATAAATTGGATAATAGGCCAAATCCAATGGAAAAAATATTTAATTATTAAACGATCTCCTATTTGGAAAAGTTTATATAGGAAACGTAAAGTACGAATAGACCGACCAAAATAAATGGCGTATTTATAAGAAGGACGACCAACCCCGGAGCCAATATTAGAAGAAAAACGATTATTTACAAATTAAAACCGATCCAATTATATAATATTAAAATAAAAATAAACTAATAATATACCAGACGAATACCGAATATACGAACGATTATTTAACCTAAAATTCGAAACGGGATTACCGGAATATAATCCATTCGACCACGAAATACTATTAAAGGAGGGAATATAACCCAAATTTTACAAAATATACGGTTTAAACCCCATACAAATAGAGGTATTCGACCAATATTTAGAAGAAAACTTTAAAAAAAGATATATTAAACCATCGATAGCGTTAATAGAATACCCTATCCTTTTCGTACCAAAGAAAAACGGAAAATTACGATTATGCGTAGATTACAGACAATTAAACGATATTATTATAAAAAATTATTACCTACTTCCATTAATAGGAGAATTCCGAGATATATTTTACCAAATATAATAGTTTACAACATTAGACTTTAAAAGAATATACAATTTAATCCGTATAAAGGAAGGCGAAAAGTGGAAAATAACATTTCGCACCAGGCGTAGATATTTCGAGTACCTCGTAATGCCTTTCGGCTTTACCAACGCCCCAGCAACCTTCCAAACCATAATTAACCATGTTTTTAGGGAATGTTTAAACATTTTTGTTATTATTTACCTGGACGATATCCTTATTTTTTCCAAAATATTGGACGAATATAAGCAATACGTCCACACAGTTTTACAAAAATTACAAAACGCCAAACTTTTAGTTAAACCCGAAAAATGTATTTTCTATAACAAATAAATTAATTTTTTAGGATATATTATCGCTCCTGAACGTATTAGGATGAAAATTTCGAAAATATAAACCGTAAAGGAATAGCCCCGACTATAGAACGTAAAGGACGTTCGGGCATTCCTCGGATTCGTAAACTTTTACAGAAGATTTATCAAAGGATATGGTGCGATCGCCACCCCATTTACCAATATGATAAAAAAAGATTTAGAGTTCCGGTGGACGGAATAAGCATAACAGGCATTCGAAGAGTTACGAGACGTAATAGCTAAGGAACCTATCCTAAGGATACCAGATTTAACGTAATTTTTCGAAGTCGAGACCGACGTATTGGATTATGCGATTGGAAGATAATTCGGATAGCGAGACGAAAAAGGACGGTTACACCCTTATACCTTTTTTTTTCAGAAGTTGTACGGACCAAAATTAAATTACCAAATCTATGATAAAAAATTTATAGCCATTATTCGAACATTCGAAAAATGGAAACTACAATTATTTGGAATTAAATACGAGGTGTTAGTTTATACGGACCATAAAAATTTAACCCACTTTACCATTAGTAAAATGTTAAACAAACGACAAATTAAATGGTTAGAATTCCTGTTAAAATTCCATTTTAAAATTATTTACCGAAAAGGAATAGAAAACGGTAGGGCTAACGCCCTTAGCCGGAAACCAAACCACGAAAATATAGTACCAAAGGAAACGCGGGTTATTTTTACGATAGACGAAAACGGAAACCTTTTACCAGCGTACCGAAGCCTGATAATAATAAATACGGTGATTACGCCAGAAAAAATACGGAAAATTTACGGAAATAAAGCCCACGGATACCAAAGAATTTCCAAAATATGGAAACGGTTAAAATAATATTATAATTTCCAAGAAATACGATAAAAAATACGAAAAGCCATTAAGGATTGCGAACTTTGTGCCAAAAGCAAATCCGCAAAATATAAACCTTACGGATTATTGCAACCTTTACCAGCCCCTAGCAAGGCTTGGTAGACTATTATAATGGATTTTATCGTTAAATTACCACTTTCGGAAGAATTATTTATAAAAACGAAATATGATAATATATTAATTATAATGGATAAATTTATTAAATACGCCTATTTCCTATTATATAAAAAAAGTAGCAACGCCGAGGAAATTGCCTATATATTTTTACGAATAATTGTTAGCAATTATAAATTTCCAAAAAGCATCGTTACGGATAAAAACAAGCTTTTTACATTAAAATTCTGGAAATTTTTGATGGAATAATTCGGAATAAACTATAAACTATTAATAACGTTTTATCCCCAGATAAACGGACAAACAAAACGAGCCAATTAGACATTAAAATAATATTTAAGGTGCTATATAAACTACAAGTAAAATAATTGGGTACGATTATTACCCACAGTATAATTCGCCTATAATAGCTTAAAAAACGAAAATACCAAGACAACCCTATTTTATACCAATTATGGATTTAACCCTACAACGTATAGAAAACTAAAAATTACGATTACGGTACCGCGAGCCGATAAACAAACGAACGAATTACGATAATTATACGAAAAATTCCAACAGGAATTAAAGTTTATACGAAAAAGAATAATGAAATACGCCAATTAATATCGGATAAAGGAACTATTTTTCGAGGAGGGAGATAGCGTTTACCTTATTCGACGTAATATTAAAATACAAAGACCTAATAGCAAATTCGATTTTAAGAAATTTGGACCTTTTAAAATTAATAAGAAAATTAACGATACCAATTATAAACTATTATTACCAAATATTATAAAAATTTACCCCATATTTTACGTATTATTATTGGAGCCGGTACCACACGGTACCAATATATAAAAAACGATCGAAATTAACGCAAAATAAATTTACGACGTTAAACGAATATTCGACTATAGACGAAATTACGGTAAAATAAAGTATTTTGTTAAATGGGAAAATTATAGGTATAAAAAAAACATTTGGGAACCTTTTAACCATTTCCAAAATTGCCAAAAACCGTTCCGCCAATACTATTAGGAATTGGATTTGCGAGCAAATTAGCCAAAAAAAAAAGGACGACCTAAAAAAATACCATTTACCATTTCCAAAAATTAAAAACCGACCAGGATTCGAAATTATATTACCAAACGAATTTACAAAAAAATTATTAATATATAATATAAAACAGGAAATATTAAGAAATAATTAATTAACGAAATATTACGTAAAAACATTTATTTTATCCAATAACGAAAGATTTAAAGGACCCATCGGGAAAATCGAATCCCAAATAAAATTGGAATCCGGAAAAAGCGATTTTAGGGATATTTTAAGAAGGACTTCGGCCGATCGCCGACGCTCCTCCTGTTTTACCTCTTTACGTTTTACCCGATCCAATTCCTCCAAATTATTAATTCCGCGAAATATAGCTCGCATTATTTTTTCAAACCACAATTTTTTTTATTTCCGCAAACGAAACAATTTTAATTATTTTTCCTAAATCCTTTACTGTTCCGCCAAAATATCCTCCTCCAAAGCTTTAATTTCCGTATCCAATTTCGAATATTACCGACCGATATTACGCAATTGGGCGTTAAATACCCCCAATACGTCGTAACCAAACCGATTAACACGAAAGTATTTAATGCAACGAAAAAAGTCTTGCGGCGAAATAACGCAACGCACCATACCGCGCAACTTACAATAAAAATAAAAAGGTATATCCACGGAATAAGGAAGGAAAAACGCAAAAAAAGCGTGGCGACGTTCCGTCGACGAGCGACCAAATTTTAATTTAACGACGCGATTAAATATGGCGCAAAAAAAAAAGAGAATTAGTAAAAAAGGAACGAAACCAAAAACAAGGATCAGGGGAATACAAATTATTTAAAGGCCAAAAAGATTTGGCCAAAAAAAAGGAAACCTAATATTACGACCAGATAATTGGGCCGGTATTAGAGAGACCAGGTGGGGTCACACCCCTTTTAACGATATTCGCCCAGAAAAAATACCGACCGGCAGAATAACGATTATTTAAAAGCAAAGCTACGAGATTTTACGTGACCTTACGTAACGGCCAAGGGAATGGATTTTTATAATTTGTAAAATTTTAGTTGAAAATTACAAATCAAACAAATCAAGAAAAATTACATTTGGAACATAGTTTATATAAGTCACGCTTATTACCATATAAATAGATTCGATTTTAGGATTGCTTAGTAGCAATTAAACTCTAGTTAACCTCAATACTTACTTGAGAACGATCATAACTTCACCCCCAGTCATTGAGAACCCCAGTTACCCAGTCAGACGCTCAGTTGCTTCAACCCACTGTACTTTACCATAAAAACAGGTTACCCCGATACCTTGATCGTAATATTGCCGTTATTATGTCAGTCTCAAAATACTGCTGAACAGACCATCGCAATGAGGCACTAACCACTCATTTATCCTCGATAGGTTCAAGACTAAACACATCCGGGCGGTTGGTCCGAATTTTGGCAAGCTCTGTAGCTTGCTCGGCCATCGATTCAGAACCGAGTCAAATCCCCTTGATGGGCTGACCAAGACTTATTGCAGGGCAGGTATTTGATGCCTACCTTACCTAGCCTAGATACCCTCAACTAAAGCCAAGACGTCATCAAGTGCACTATAGGCCAGAACGACATGATCGATGGTGGTGAAGTCGCTCGCTGGGAATCTGTGCAGCGTAGAGGTAAATATCCTCAAGAACGCGCGCATTTGCCGGGCTTCGAGGATTATAGTGCCTCTTTGAATCGCTCGGGTCGCGATCTGGAGGTCATCTGCGGTGATGACGTGACCGTGTTCCCAAACAGCTGGGAACTTGGTGGTTAACTCGTCGACCATTGTCTCCTAGACAGGATCGTCTGCAGCAGGAAGAAGCTGCCAGTTTTCGTCATCTCCGTAGTTTCCCTCCACCTTCAGCATCTCATATGTGGCTGGACACTCAGTCTCGATAGTGACTGCAGGTCTCGTATGCGTCTGCCTCACCACAGCCCTGCCAAATATATCGTTGTGTGCAAGCTTTCTGCATGCTGGCCCACACAATCGTCCGCTGCGCTTTAGGAATGATGAAGTCGTCCCTGAAATCGCTGAATATAAAAGCCTCTTGGTATTTCATTTTATGGGCAACGAGAAGCCCGGATTCTCTGTTTATGGCATACATTCTGCCACTTCCTTTATAAACCTAGAAGAAGCGCATGGATTAGTTTTTGTCATGTTCATGCTCATAAACTGTGAACGTATAAGTGGTCGAAGACTAACCCGACCAACTCTAACGGCATCAGTGCTGCTCTCCGCTGTAGCAGCGGTCAAGAGTCTCTGGTCTGCCAGTCTTGAGTTAATCGAGGTCGCAGTAGCTCGCTTCTCTGCTTCGGCGCTAGATTGCGGTGGCTTCAAGCCAATGACGAGAATCTCAATTCCTTCATCACCACCGAGCTCTGTGAGGGCGGGATCCAGTGCTTCGAGTGCCTTGCTTGTCAGTGCAGACACTCTGACGACTGTGCCTTTGGTTGCCTTCTCGATAGCCGAGAGCTTGTAGGCACGCCCTTTAATGGAGAATTCGTAGTCCTCTGGATTCGCCATAGTGGCCATCATGAGATGTTATGTGAGCTGGAGACTCGCTATTATGCCGGAAGAACAGGAATCTAGTGACAGAACACGGTAGGTATGCGGGACGGGTGTGTGTCTTTTGCAAGTTTTGCCAAGGGTTTATTTGTAGCCTGGGACACCTTCAAAGCTAGCAACGTAACGTATGTCTGACTACAAGATCTCGAAACAGCTGTAACAAGGACTAGAGTGTAGTGGGCCATGCTCAAGTCAATGGTTTTGTTTGCCAGCCCGGTGGCCTCTGAGACGAATAGAATGATCAGGCGTCTGACAAACCTTGGTGTTTTAGTCCTGGACCCAGCGGAAACCCACAGCTCAGCGTAGGGAACTTGGCAAGGAAGAGAGATGAATGAAGGACACGAAGAACACGCAAGTTAGTTGGAGTAAAGTTGAACAGATCAAGGTTGTATCGAAAGATTAGGATATGGAGAGTTTCCAGTAGTTGCAAGCCTTGATGCTTGATTTTGATCTCTTGATTTTTAACTCTGAATGATGAGTATTTGGGAGAAAAAGGTGACGTGGGAATCCAACTAGGGCAGGTTGATCAATTTTTGCACACGCAAATAAATGCTCGAGCTTCCTCTCCAGCCATACTGCCACTCGTCGTCCGGTTTCGGAAGGAGCCTTTTCGAGCAGCTGTCGGGTGTTGTTCGGCAATTTCTTTTTTGGCTTTTCCCTTCCGCCTTTTCTAATAGGATCTCGGGTCACTGTTAGAACGAAAGCTCTCAAGGGGGCAACCGAGATTAGGCATTCTTCTTGAAAGATCGCTGCTATATCTCAAGGATTAGCACCTTGCGAGGAACCGAGATAATAGCCCTCGCAATTCAATATGAGGTTTTTTCTTCTTCTTTTTTTATTTTTTATAAAGGAGTCTTCCTCATAAGCGTCAGGGACCAAAACATGGCCAAGTCCTCTTTTTGGATCCGGGCTTGTAGCTACCTTGTCAAACATCAATCTGACTTTTTTCGAGCCAGCTTGAGCCTATTCTACCAAATCTCAGATTCCTAATCGTCTTAAATGAGGTTGAAATATCTCGACCCCCTACTTGAACTGGTGCTTGATGATAGATAGGTGTTGGAGGCGAAGTTAGCCATCATCATCAAGGGATAGAACCTGCAGGGCCCTTACGAAGGTATCGGCCGAAGACAGGATGGGAATAGGAATAGGAATAGGAATAGGACAGGAGGAGTGAAAGCTATTTCACTTGTGATGAGACTAGCCATAGATACTCAGAGATGGACCGTCAAGCAGGGCACAGTACGGTAGGGCGAGTTTGGCCGCCGCCCCCTGAATGCATCTGCAGGTGGGCCAACTAGTCTAGGTCTGAATTGACACCTACCCTGTACCAAAGGCCCAAGTCGCTTCTTTTTTTCTTTTCTTTTTTTTTTCTTTTTTTTTTTACATCCCATGACACGAATAAATACATTTAACTCGAAATGAAAGCCATTAGCTTTTGGCCAAGTCAAAGAGAAGAAGGCAGAGATTTCCTCACTTGCACATTCGTCTAGGGGGAGGGTTGTACACCACTTGCTGAAAAGAAAACTCGATCCTGTTCAAGTCCTTCCGTGAAATTAAAGAACAATGACCTTTTCGAGTTACAAAATGCTGGGAGATTGTCTCGCATGCATGTATCTCGACTGCGGGAGCGGTAGAATCGTCCTCTGTCTGTCTTTGATATCTGGGTTTAATAGGCTTGCAGCATCTGTCGGCCTGCTTTGTTTCTGACTTTTGTTAGATGAGGGGCCTTCCGCTCATTCCTTGTCTTGTTTGGAAGCATGTTCACCTCCTCCATTTCCTGGATGGCTATACAAAGTCTGCTCTTGATATTGTTGTGGGGGGAACAGGAATTGGAGGGAACCGGGGAAAAACGACAGACTGGTGCTCAGCTTGGACCAGGGTACAGAACTTTCGCCCCAAAAGGGGCTAAAGCCGCTCAAACACCTCAGCCAATTTTTGTCACTTTCACTCATTCACTTGCCAAACAGTAAGTTGGGCGCACAGTTTGACCTGGTACATGACTGAATAGAGCCTCGATAATACCCCATAGATATCTCAAAAACAAAAGAAATATCTCATTTATAAGGCCTCCACCTGCGTCCCCCGCAATCAATTTCATCCCAGACTGGCTTTTTCGACCGTTAAAGACAGCATTAAAACATGTACTTGTACAAACAATTAAATAACATACAACTCCACCCAATTGCAGCGTAGTAAACAACCACCAAATTCGACTAGGCAAAATTATCCGTCCGGTCAACCCAAATATCCTCAAGCTCCGCAAAGTTCTGGAAGTGCAGCGGTCGGTGGACATCGCTGTAGAAGGGTGCCGGGGTGTCCAGCTTGACGGGCACCGGCTTCTTCAGCATACCCGAGAAGGCCGAACCCATAAAACTGTAGTTCCACTTGCCGTTGTCCGGCACCAGGAAGAAGCCCTTGTAGCGAGGGCTGAGGAGAAGCTTGCGCTTCTCACCCATGGTAGTCGTGAATCCTTGGGGTTGGTCACTCTGGATGTCCTTGTTGTCCACACCCCATTTGTAGCCCTGTGGTGTGAGCGCCCACGCCGACAGGGAGACACTGCCGGGAGTGAAGGAGACGGTGACGGTCAAGGTCTCACGGCCTTCCTCCTGCCACTCGGGGTGTGCGTCACGGAGCTTGGCATGCTCGGTCACGTCCACGGCAGACATGTACGGCAACTCATTGCCAGACATGGTGTGGATAACACCGAGAGGCTCCATGCTCTTCAGAGTATCGTGCACCGGCAGGTTCTGAGGAAGCTGCACATTACGTAGGCCACCGATTTGAGGGACAAGGACGATACACTTGATCTCCTTGACCTGTGAGTTGTCCGGTGGCGAGGATCCGTACAGGTAGCCGGCAACTTGCACACGCAAGTCGGCAATCTGGATGAACTTCTTCAGAATGTTGTTGGGCATGACATAGGTGATGTCATCCAAGCTACCATCAGTCGACGACACATAGATGTTGTTTGCCCTGGTTCGAAGGTTAGACGAGGCAATGGCCCGAGTGCGCCATTCCGTCTTTGAGGCAAAGGTCTGCTGCTCGAATTGAGACGTTGTCGTGACAATAATCTCCTCTCCGTGCACATTTTGAGTCTTGGTGGTAACCGCAGTGAGCTGTTGCTGCTCCTGTTGCTGCTTCTCGATCTCTGCTGCCTGTTGCCTTTGCATCGACGGCGAAGAGATCTCCATACCCAAGATAATGTCTCGCACTTCTGAACTAGTCAGACTCGACACATTGACGTTGTTCTTCTTGCCGTAGTCGTTCAGAATGAGATCACGGAGCTGCGTCTCCACCTTGATCCACTCTTCGTCCGTGAATGACGGCCAGATGTGGTGATCCTGCGTGATCACAGTCTTGTCCGGCCTCAAGATGAGTTTTGTCTTGTCTTGGTTGACATGCAGGGCCCTAAGGATAAGGACAAGACGCGAGAATGCCGTGTACGACGAGATGCTCTTCAGCCAATCATCGTACAGGTTAAAGAGCACCATTTGCGGCTCGGTAGCTCGGAGAATCATGTCACCGAGCTTTTCCACTTTCATGGCAGCCTGGAATGGCAACTGCAGCTCCGAAGCACGAATAGAGATGTTGGGGAAATCCAACAAGTTGACCTCCAGGGGATCAAGCAGACCCTTGCGAGTAACAATCAACTGTTTGGGCTGCTCCTCGACCGGCAACGATCGGATCAAAGCAGCGACTTCTTCAGCCGTCTTCCACTTGGCCAACTGACCAAGACGCTTCTGTCCAGCCCAGACACTGGTGTGGATAATCTTCAGGAACAGCTGTCCAGTACGAGGGTTGAAGATAAAGATGGCACCGTTGATGGGTTTCGTTGTCAAGTTACCCTCAAAGGTCTTGTGAATAGTGACACGGTAGACGTTCGTGTCATCAATAAAGAGCTGCGTCTGGTTGCTGAAAAGTTCCGAGTAGTTCTGAGAGTTCAGGAACTCCTGGTTCGATTCCGAGGCATAGAGCTGGAGACCCTTTCGGATACGCTCACGCAAGACGTACAGCGCAGGGTTGGACTTCATGATCTTGGCCATGGCCTGCTGGATCAGCACCTTGAGACCAGGGAAATACTGTCCATAACCCCCATAAAGGTTGTACGCCAAATCTATGCCGAGCAGTAAACCAGTTGCAGACGGGTAGAGACTCATGCTGTCCGTGGTGTAGTCGAGATATTTGGCCCTGTGGTGTTGTTGAGTTGTCAGTTGCTTATAATCTGCGGTATCCCATGGGCTATCCTGTGAGGTATCCTATGGGGTATCCTATCGGATATCACATGTCGACTCACCTGACGTATCTCTCAATGTCGTGGGAGTCGTAGTCTCCATATCTCAATTGCACACTGTCACAGACGAAATCAGTATTTTGTTTGAAAGATGGAAGCAAAGACGGGGTAGCACCTACTCGATCCAGAACTTTGATGTCGAAGTGTTCTCGATGGTGTCCTTGGTGTCAAAAAGCATCGAGGGCCGGGTCACGTTCCATTTGTGCGTGGCAAAGAGCTGGATATCAGCACAAGAGCTGTTCATCTTGTATGACTTTCGGGGGTGGATGGTCTCCTTTTGGCAAGTCTCGATGCCCAAAGACTCAAGCTCCTGGTCGAAAACTTGACACAAGTCCATGACGACCGACTCGTGAATCTTCTGCCACAAATGTGCTCGGAAGATCTGAATGAGCGAGATTTTGAGTGTAGGAATTTTACCGTCTAGACAAAGGATACTGGTGTTAGTTTTTGCCCAGCGAATACGTCGAGTGGCACCAAAGACTTACGGAGGAAAATTCCGGTAAGATCAAGCTGGACCTGAAAACCGACGTAGACGTTGGCTCGGTTGATGGTAGGTGACCACCACAGGGTGAAACGACGGTTGGGAATTTGACTGAGACCGGATCGTTGCGCGTTGGTGAGCTTCTTGAATTTCATCGATTCTGTAAAAATATGTTAGACAATATCGTAAATCGTTGGTAGTTTTGTAGAACGAGGTACATACCCTCAAAACCGCTGGCCTATATTGGAAGAAGGTTAGTATGCAATCACATAGGTTATAAGGTAGGACGACGTATAAGGGTCAGGGAGGTGTGCATGTCGCTGTTACTGACCTTCTCCCAGAACAATCCTTCCCACGAACTGAAGCCTGTCGCTTTGAAAAGGGTATGCTCGAGAATGGTTTCCACACCACCAAGAGCTTGGATGACGTCGGTTCTGTGGAAAGATGTGTCAGTACAAAGTATTTAAAGCGCCGCGATAAAAGAGGGCGGTGCATGCTTACCGGTAAGAGTTGAGCTGCCACAGCTTGCCGTCGTGGCGCTGGCTCGTCCACCAGAATGGGTTGTTTCTCATGAGCTGGTAGATCTTGAATTCAGACCGAACTCGGAATCCCTTGTCGAAGCTGAGTGTCGACCGGTCCTTCTGGAACAGTGTTGCGATTCTCGGCAGACCACGGTCCCAAGAATCCTCGAGATCCTCCAAAGTCAGTCGGCGGTTCTGTTGGTTGGCCTCCAGACGCTTCTGCGAATACTCGGTCCACACCCGCTGCGAGTCGATAAACTCAGACTCCCAGCTGGTGACATAGCGGTAGATTGACGGGATGAGAGTCTCTTCGTCATGCGTCATTCCTGCACGGAAATGCGAAATCCCAGTGTCGGTTTGCTTGCTGAGCCTCTTGTCACTGGCAGGAATGAGGATATGTGAGCCGGAGATCATGCCGAGGCCACCCAGCTCCTTGGGAGTGTAAAAGACAGCGGGAGGGAATCTGGACGGCATCTTGGAGTTCAATCCAATCTTGACACGCGTCTGGATCTTAGTCTCGCACTTCACGATCGTATCCAGGAGGTCCACTGTCGAGACAGCAGCTTCACGGTAGTATGTGAAGAGAGCAATTAAAGCAGTGTTCCACTTGTTTGCAATCTTTGTGAATGTAGTTGAACCAGAAGACATTAGAATCTGGCGAATACGGTTGTTGAACTTCTGAATGTCCTCCTCGGTAACTTGAAGGAAAGCATGTGCCGTTCTCTCCTTGGTCGTATTGTCTACAAGTGACCATACGCTCTCCTTGACCGAGAAATCCTCGTTCTGGTTGCGGCATTTTGGCAAGATGCGCACCTCAAAGCCACACATTGAGAAGAGCAGGTTGGGGTTATCCCTGCTGTACACACTGGCGAAAGTGTCTTCCCATTCAATGGTGGTGATAGATCGAGGCAGACGGTTCTTCAGATCCCAAAAGACGGCCCTGCCTAGGTTGACGTCGTGGCGCATGAGCCTCATCCTTGCATCACGGGGCCAACACTTCTTCGTCTTGTAGCCAATAACATTCTCGAAATTGGGATCAGGTTGCTCGGTAAGGAAGCGCTGGATGAGGTCTCTGGATTCATCTGCTGTGAACCTCAGGCACACCCAAATCTTGTCGATGTACCTCGAGTACAGACGAATCGGATGCTTTGTTTCAGTTTCCCGATCCTTGAATTGCAGGAAATCGTTTGGAGACTGCGGAGGCCCAGCAATCTCACTTGCACGCTGAGGTCCAAGCAATAACAGGTCCAGAATCAGGCCGTAGTACTGGAAGACAAATGCAGAGAACTGAAGACCACGGATCATGCCGTAGCTGTTGACGTGGTTCATGTCCTTGTAAGTAAGCGACACGTTGTTCTTGGCCGTGATGTAGTCAGCCAAGTTGTGGTCCATGATCAATCGAAGAAGTGAGTTAAGAAGAGTAAGCTCAATCTTTTCATAGACCTTGGAAAGCTGCGTCTCAATCATGACGTTGCACTCGCCATCCTTGGTTTCCCAGACATCATGCAGGTTGTTGATGCCTTGAGCCCACTTGTAAACAAGTAGGGGCGGGACCTCAGAGTCCGCAGGCTTGATCCAGTTAGGGAACAAGTGGCGCTGGTCGGCCTGGTACCACAAGTACTGGTCAAGGTAGGCGTCGCTAATCTTTTCGATCGGCTCAATGTCGTACACTGGGTTGATGGTACTGTAGTTATCGTTCATGTCGATACCAACCTCCTTGAACGCCCTTTGGGTAAGTAAGAAACGCTTGATCCTTTCCAATGTGGTTCCTGGGCTGTCATAAGCCTGCTCGATCAAAGCCAGTTCCTCACGTTGACTCTGGTTCAGCCGTCCCTTCGTAGAGTAAGACTCTCGCAGACGCTCGAGGGCAAGAATGAGGATCTTGGTGTCGTGTTTGTAGGAAACACTGGGGAAGGGGATCGGGGAGAATTTGCGGGATTCAAGCCAGTGGACCGTGGTTGTGTAGATGGCCACTGCCTCCTCAGAAGAGACGTACGGGCCGTCCTTCATGTGATTGTGCTGTCTCTCCTGCTCAGCCTTGAGCCACAAACGGGTAAGACGACCAACATTTTTCTTTGCCACAGTCTTGTCGACAGTAGCACCACGTCGAATACGTTCACGGTTGTAATGGGCGACCGAGATCCACCAGTCGGCCTTGGCCTTGACATATCGAAGAATGATATTCTCGATAGCCGCAGGCAAGCCGGGGACCTTCCATGGAATGTTACTCTTCCAACATCTCCAAGCCTCGGAAAGATGCTGGAGGACGGTGTTGACCTTGTTCTGCTTGATTCCCTCGGGCATCATATCCATCAGGTCTGCCATGACGGAGGCTCGCAGCTCCAGGTCGAAGTGGGACTCGACACGCTGCTTCGTCACTGTCTTGGCAACACCTTTGCTGTGACGACCCTCGAACTGACGCGAGAGCAAATTACCGAGCCACCGCTCCAGCAGTGGAATTATACCCCGCATGAAGAAGAGCCAAACACGCCAAGCAGGGGCCCAGAAACCACAGCCAGGACCCTTGCCTACAGCACCAGAGTTGAAGCGGTAGTAAATCAAATGCTTGAGATCCTTGCAAGAACGGATCTGGTGCATCAGCTTATACTTGTACCGATACATACCAGTCAGCTGACCAACATGGTTGAAGGCGTAAAGAATACCGTCAGCCAACTGGAAGGCATCGATGTTACCAAGACGGTATTGAACTTGGGCATCAACAATAAGCTTGGTTAACCTCAGAATTTCACGCATGAGGTGAAAAGCATTTCCAAAGCGTGACTTCTTCCGTTCCTTGGTCGTCAAAGTTTTGACGGGCTTCAGGTTGAAGTTGTAATCCAGGTGGAGATATGTCAAGTTCTTGCGGTGGATGAGTAGGTTGAGCATGTTGAAACCCTGTCGACACACCTGAAGACCTGCTTCAACCCAATCGATCGTCGTCTGCTGGAAGAACTTTGTTTGCTTCAGTGTCCTCAGTAGATTTTGCTTCTGTAGTGATTTTGGCTTCTTTGTGTGCAGCTCGTTGAGGACGTATGTCTTCAGAAGCTTCTGGTATGATACGCGAACTTTGACGGGTTGCTTTGGCGGACAGTGCTCAAGATACCACTGCTTGACCATTGGCACATCTTGGGCCCGAACCATACGACCGGATCGTCGGTCGAAAGGGAATGGTGCCCACCACAGCTGAATAGCCGAAGCTGTGTCTTCATTGTACAGATCTTCCCCGTCAAGGAAGGGCTCAAGCGCGGGCGGAAGCTCGAATGCTTCCTCCTCTGGCTCCTCGTTGTTGCCTACACCAAAGATCTCATCCTCATGGCTGACAGAAATGTTTCTTGGTGCCACAGCCCTAGAAGAAATCGGGTTGATGGACATGTCAAAGTGGAATGCAGGCAGATCGGGGTTCTCGGGCTGCTTGTAAACAATCTGAGGGTGAGAGTACCAAGATATCTGCACACTCCTCGGCAGATGGTTATAGAGGTATGGGAAGGCAACCCTCGACTCATTCCTGACTGGGTTTCGGAAAATGATACGGTCGATGGCGTTGAACTCGCCAAAGTCTTCGTCATTTGGGTCGATGTCTTTGTACAGAGGTTCGAACCGCGGCCCACCAGGAAGCGCAACATTCAAAGCCTTGGCCGTGAAAAAGCTGTTGCGCTCAAACAGGTAAAAGTAGTTTGGATCGATCGTGTTTGTGAGAAGCGGGGTGCTCAGTCGGTAGAGCGTTGCCATTTGCTGCAAGTTCAGGTTCCATGTCTTGTAGCTTGGCCCATTGACATGCGGAGTGTCAAGGAGAGGTCGGTGATCGTAGAACCACTCGTATACGGCTTCGTCTTCCTCTTCGTCGAGCTCAAGCTGAATAGGCTCCAAAGGCTCGACACCTTCGATGTTTTCAGACCACGACAACGGCGGCTCTTCGTCGTCGAAAGGGGGAAATCGCATTCGCTTGAAAAGCATTCGAGTCTGTTTCTCCTGTCGCATGATCAACCACATTGTTGCCCACTGCGCATGGTATACAGGCTCGATAACACGGGGAATCTCGTTGACCAGCGTCAAGCAGCCGTTGACGTGGTACAGAACCTTGACCTCCCTCGCAGATTCCCAAGGCATCGGCATGTTCTCCAGAAGCTTCATGACGGCATGTGGCATAAACTTCAGAGCACCAAGATAACTGCGCTTGTCGTTGGTGTACTTTTTCTGGGAAACATCACCAATGTCCTTGACAATTTTGCGCAGATGCTCCGGTGGCATATCGGCTTTCTGGGTCTCGACGAAGCCGCTCTTGCGCTTCTCGCCAAAGCGGTTCCTCTGCATGCGAAGCCATTCCTTCTTCTTTTGCTCGAACTTTGCAGCGTGGGCATCGTTGGACGGTCGGTAGCCCGGGGGAGGAGGCGCTGGGACTGACGGCGGAGGAGGAAGAGCTGAAGATGGCGGAGGAGGGGGAGCACTCGGTGGCGGTGGTGGTGGACCCCATCCGGGAGGGGGAGGAGGGAGCGCCATGATGTTGGTTCCAGCGAGCGCAAGCTCGTCTTCACCTCCCGTCGCGACCGCGGCGAAGTCGGATGGTGGCGACTGAGCGGTTCAGTCTCTCACGTCGCAATGTTGTGACAGTGAAAACAAAGTTATCGAGTCTTTTCAATGATTCGTGGCGCTGTATGTAGACAGTAGAGTCTCACAGCGATGGCAGTTGATGAAACGTCGCTCCCAGATGTGGTGGTGTTGGGACGACGACGTTGTTGTTGATAGGCGATCGGCCGTTGTCAAGTGCAGTACGCCTCTCGCAACTTTTTCTGGATCCTCATGCAAAGCACGCAAGGCACGTTGAACGAGCGCGGCGCCACTGACACTAGCGCGTCAGTAAGTCCCTGTCGCATCACGTGACTCTGGAGCTTGGGCATGGAACCGAGCATCCCCCTCTCTGACTAACCCACCAATTTTTGCAAAACCCCACCTGGATTTTGGTGGGCGACGTCTTTGTGTGCGAAATCGACTTGCCAACCGACGGCGACATCGAGCGACAATCGAGGGTCGAATTCCAGAACAAAACCCACACGACCACCACCAAAAAAAAGTTGCCCAGCATGTCTCGATTTTTCCGTGGCGGCAACGAGAGTTCTAGTGAGAGCAGCTCCGACGAGGAGGAGCTCTACTCCGAAGAGGAGGAGGAAGAACTCGAAGACGAGGGAGATGACTCCGACAACGACGGTTCTGGCGATGATGATTCCGACTCTGATTCCGACGCCGATTCCGGCGGCAAGAAGAAGGGTGCGGCAAAGTTCTTGGTGGACGACGACTCCTCAGATGAGGAAGACAGCGATGCAGAGGTGACCACAAAAGTCAAGAGCGCCAAGGACAAGCGCCTTGATGAGCTCGAGTCTACTGTGACGGCCATCGCAAACGGCATGAAGATCAACGATTGGGGCTCTATTGCGACAGGTAGGTCAAATGGAGGATAGGGGATGCGTGAAAACGCAATATGGCTTATTGACAATTACTGACTGAACAACTGTTCTACAGAGTTCGACAAGCTCAACCGCCAGGCTGAGAAGCTGCGTGTCGGTACAACTGCTCCCAAGATGTACATTAAGTCTATCGCAGATTTGGAAGACTTCATGAACGAGACTCTGGCCAAGCAAAAGGTCACGCCGAAGAAGATGAACGCCACAAATGCTCGTGGTCTGAATGCCGTCAAGCAGCGCATCAAGAAGAACAACAAGGAGTACCAGGCACAAATCGATGCCTACAAGGCCGACGAGTTCGAGTTTATGATGGACACAGAAGACGAGGAGGAGCCGGCACCAAAGCCTAAGAAGGCCGCTAAGGTCTCCTTTGACGAGACTGCTGCAGAGGACGATGACGATGATGAGGGCTTCGCGAGGGTCGGCAAGGGTGGCAAGACCCTGCAGTTCACTCCTGAGAGCATCTTCAAGCACCTGCGCGCAATTCTGGAGTCTCGTGGTAAGAAGAACACCGACCGTGGTGAACAGATCAAGATCATGGAGAAGCTTGGCGAAATTGCCCAGACGCCCTACCAACGGATCCGTGTCCTCCTTGCACTGGTCTCTTCCCGGTTCGATATCGGTACCAGCGCAGGCGCGGCTCTGTCTGTGGAGCACTGGAAGGCGGCAGAGAAGGAGCTGTCTCTCCTGTTGACCGTCCTCGACGAGAACAAGGACCACATCGTCCTGGAGAGCGCCGAGGAGTGGGACGACGACGACAAGCCCCCTACCCTCGAGAAGGGCGAAAAGTACATCAAGATTCCTGGAAGCATTGTGTCCTACACTGAAAGGCTTGACGACGAGCTCACCCGCTCTCTCCAAGCCATCGACCCTCACACCTCAGAGTACATTGACAGGCTGAGTGACGAGGGTGCTCTTTACAACATCATTTTCCGTGCCCAGCTTTACTACGAGGGTCTTCGCAAGGATGCCTCGCTCGAGATTCCTCAGGAGAGCTTGAACCGTGCCATTATGCGCCGTCTTGATCACGTTTACTTCAAGGTAAGAATTGCAGCTGTTTTGTTGTGACACATGTCTCGATAAGTTACTAATTATCGTTTACACAATCTAGCCCGCTCAAGTCATCAGGATTCTCGAGGAGAACAGCTGGAACGCTGTTGGTAACAAGGAGTCCAACATCACTCCCCGCGAGCAGACGGTGGAGGCCGCTCAGCTGGTCAACGTTCTTTGCAACTACCTCTTTGCAAACAGCGAAGGCATCCACAGAGCACGGGCGATGCTGTGCCAGATCTACTTCTTGGCGCTACACGATGACTACTACAAGTCTCGTGACATGATGCTCATGTCTCACTTGCAAGAGACCATCAGCAACTTTGACGTCCTCACTCAGATTCTCTACAACAGGACACTTGTCCAGGTCGGTCTCTGTGCCTTCCGCAAGGGTCTGGTCTACGATGCCCAGAACACTCTGCAAGACATTTGCGGCAGTGGTAGGCAGAAGGAGCTGCTCGCTCAGGGTGTGATGATCCAGAGGTTCAACCAGGTCTCGCCGGAGCAGGAGAGGTTAGAGAGGCAAAGGCAGCTGCCCTTCCACATGCACATCAACTTGGAGCTCTTGGAGTGCGTCTACCTCACGTGCAGCATGCTGCTCGAGATTCCTCTGCTGGCTCAAACCGGCTCATCGCCCGACATCAAGAAGCGCATCATCAGCAAGACTTACAGGCGTATGCTTGAGTACCATGAGAGGCAAATCTTCACTGGACCCCCAGAGAACACCAGGGACCACGTGATGCAGGCATCCAAGGCCCTTGCCGCTGGCGAGTGGAAGAAGGCCACATCGTTCATTCACAGCATCAAGATTTGGGAGTTGATGCCTAACACAGACGCCATCAAGACCATGCTTGCCAAGCAGATCCAGGAGGAGGGTCTGAGGACATACCTTTTCACATATGCTCCCTTCTACGACACGTTGAGCATTGAGACGCTGAGCAACATGTTCGAGCTGGAGTCAACCAAGATCTCGGCGGTTGTGAGCAAAATGATCAGCCACGAGGAGCTCGCCGCTGCCCTCGACCAAGTCAAACAAACCGTCATCTTCCGCAAGGGTGTCGAGCTCAGCCGTCTGCAGAGCCTTGCCCTTACCCTCTCGGACAAGGCCAGCTCGCTCATCGAGTCAAACGAGCGTACGTTGGAACAGAGGACCCAGGGCACAAGCAATGCATTCGAGAGACAAGGCGGCAGGGGTGGCCGCGGTGGTGGCAGAGGCAGAGGCGGCGGCAGGGGAGGCCCGCGGTTTGGCGGCAACACACAGCGGCAAGCTGGTGGAACGCAGTTCACCGGTGGAGCTCTGGGTGCGGCTGTACGTGGTTAAATTGGTGGGCTTTTCTGTGTCGGTTTCTGTTATTTTGTTCCACTTTTGGTTTTTCTGGTTGCATAGGCAGGCAGGACATGGGAAGTCATGCCAGTCTAGGAAGACAAAAGCACGTCTTAGAGTCTGCTGGGTCAGGGGCAATTTGCCTGTTTTTTTGACTTGACCAGCCAGCCTCTGTCCGGGGGGGCGTTCTGAATTAGGGATAATTGACGTTTTTTTCTTATGATCTTTTTTGCGTCTTTTTGTGCTCATTGTCGAGTTGTAGTTTACGGTATGTCAAGCCACGTGGGTGTATATTCGGTCGGTCGGTTGGTCTTGGTTTTCATGCTCTCCTTTCCCGTTGCGTACGGACGTTGATTCTTTGGCTCCAAATGACTGCGGGGTAGATCGGATCAAGAGTTATCTGTCCTGCGGAATGGCATACCATGCTTCCGGGCGGGAGCAGTGCCTGCAATAATGCCATTTTGGGCCATGGGAGAGCAGAGCCTCCGGCTAAATTGAACAAACCATATGTCGCTACCGTGGTGAAAGGGAAAGAACGGAGAACGACACGCCGAAAAGGACAACAAAGCTCGTAATGAATTCATTCATTGATTGCTGCTGGTTGTTTATAATGGCTGGAAACATGCCACGTTGATGGTGAGTTGAAGAAGCATTTTATGTATCAATCTTGCTGCAAGTTATACCTCCCCTTTTCTTAGTCAGTCCAAACTTCTTTTCCCCTATCACGTCTCTCATAGTACAATCAATAGTGGTCATATACCCAAAAATATTTTTCACGCCACGCTCCAACAAGATATAAACACCACCCCCTTTCTTTTCTCCCCAGCAACCCAACAAACCTACACAATGAAGCTCATCACCAGCATCGCGCTGCTCTTCACGGCAGCCGCGACGGCCGAGGTGGTAGTCAGCCGGGTGGTAGACGACTTCCCCTGGACGAACCCGTACGGCGAGCACGAGACGCCGCCGGGGTTCGAGGCGACGTGCACGGCGACGCGGACCTTTTCCGCGCGGCAGCACCTGCTCAGCGAGCTGCAGGACGAAGAGCCGCTGGGCCTGCAGCCGTGGGCGAATGCGCTCAAGTACTTCTTCGGCGGGCGGCCGTTCCCCGGCAGCTGGGATGGGATCGACGAGCACGGGCCCAAGCGCGACGTGGTGCTCATGAACTTTACCGACATGCCCGAGGCGGTCAAGAAGTGGTCAGAGGCGCAGCGCGCGGACAAGGAGGGCGACGGCATGTGGCTGTACGGCGTCTACCACAAGAACAAGCCCGGCATCAAGATCAAGGGCACCGCGACGCCCAGGCCCAGGGCTACCGCCGGCGTGGCGGAGGACGAGGAGGTGGACGCCGAGGTGGCGAGGCTGCCGCCGGACGAGGACCTGGTGGTCATGTTTGCGGCCGGCGCCGTCTACCACACGCTGCCGCTGTGGGTGGCCGAGGGCAGCGGGTGCGAGGCCGAGCTGGCGGACCTGGAGAGGTACGGGCCGGTCCTCAAAGACGGCGGCGTCACGGGCTGGGTGGTGGACCGGACGGTGCCGGACCTCCACTCCAACAGCCGCGAGATCAAGTTCACGGTCAAGGCGCAGGTTCTCAAGGAGACCGAGGCCGGGAAGAAGGCGCGGGTCGCGAGGGAGAAGGAGGAGGCCGAGGCTTCGGCGGCCGCTCTGGCTGCTTCGAGGTCCGCCGAGGCTGCCGAGGCTGAAAAGTCCAAGGATGTGGGCGGCGAGGCTGCCTCGGCCGGCACCAAGGATGAGTTGTGAAGGGTTGTTCTTTTGCTTGCAAGGGTGACCTCCTACATTATCTTTGGTCTACATAAGTTTTCTTGTTTTCTTAGTGTGGGGGGCAAACGCATTTAAACTTGTCAGTTTTTCCGTTACACAAGGTATGGGCAGTTCCTTATATTTGGTCACTGGGATGTATATTAAGTTATACCATCACTATTATAAAAGTATTATATGACTCTATATGGTGCATCTTGACCCGTCTTCCATAATGGCATACAGTAATATGAATGCACCCATATACTAACCTATAACTGTTTTAGTTGATATAGCATGCGAGATGACGGAATCATAGCGTCTTAGCCTAGCCCCAGCACCTAATCACTTGGGAGCTGACATAAATTGACTTGCATTTGTTTTTTTTGTTTTTTTTTTTGTTTTTTTGCCCAGAGCAAACCTCACCGCATCTCTAGCGACTGAGGCTGACATCAAGGCCCGAGCGAGGGGAGGGGGGCTTGCAAGGCTTGATCTGGATGTTCCAGTTTCCAGATCCCTTCCACAAAATCCGCGACTACTGTAAATCCATCAGTAGGAATACGAGCCGCCAGTCAAGTCGGAATGAAGGAGGCTGAACCAACCATTTTCACAGGGCTGTATCGTCCACTTTTTTTTTACTTTTACTTTTTTGCTAGGATTCTTTCTTTTTCTTTTCTTTTTTTCGTCATCCCACGTCTCACATCAAATAGGGCGTGAGATTATCCACGCACCAGACAAAAGAGAACCCGAAAGCTGACCGGTAAGCTGGGAACCAATTGCACCGTGGAGGGTGGCATGCTCGGCAGCCCCTGGCCTTATAATTCTGCTACAACCACACAAGCGCGGAGACAAAGTACGGATACGTAAAAAAAATAGAAGAAAGATTAAAAAAAAAAGATAAAAAAGCAATATGGAAATGGCGCGACAATTACTCCCATTCAGGGTACTGTATAATATATTTGTACGAATAATAGCGCGCTAAACTCCTGTCTTGTTCAGCTCAACGCAAGCCACAAAGAAACAAAAAAAAAACTCCCCCCAAGAAAAAATTTCTCACTCGCAATTATATCCAGACTAAGTCAAGCGGAAGGAAACTGCCGCCGCGGGAGCCAAAGAGAAAAGAAAGATCTACATGATCAACAAAAAGGAGGAAGCAAAAAGTAAAATCAGCAGCAACTAGCTTTTAGCAAATCAAAGTCAAAATACATGTGCACCATTCATTATCTCCGCACTACACCATCACATATCTACCGGGGTTGCAGATATACAACGAACAACGCACCAGCGTGGTATACGGGAGCACTTATTATTCTCTACCACAACCACAATATGCGCGCATGCGGAGCAGCAAAGAAAATGCCGGGTCCTCGCATTGATGATATGTAAGCATCCTTGTGTGTGTGTGTGTGTGTGTGTGAAGAGTCCATACCAGAAAGGTCGGTGAAGGGGCATGCTTATGACGATGCTTTGCAGTTCGTTCTGCATCTGGTACACCTGAGAGAAAGTGTGGTAGCTTACGGTGACTGGTCCACACTCGGAGACTAAACAAGATTTTTTCCCTCCTTTGTGCTGGCAGCAAAGTGAGCCGAGCCTCACAAATAACCCGCAAGTAGGGCATCCAAAGATGTCTTCGGATCTCCTTGCTCTGCAGAGCCCCCTTTTTTTCCCCAACAAGGAGTGGAGAGACAAGGCGAGCATCTTTGCGCCAGCCACATCATCATGGTTGGCTACAGCTTGTCGCCTTCTTTTTCCCGCTTCGATTTTAATTTAAACTCAAATCGAATCAGAATACCTAGACCAGGTAAGCAGTTCGTGGGAAATTCCCACAACCAAGACAACAAGACATCAGCTAGAACACACCGCTTCTTCCATGATTGTTTTCCCTAGAGATAGACAAGACGTCTGTGGCTGCATTTGTGATGCTCGCTTGCCTTGCCTGGTTTATCTTTCAGAACCCCTGACGTTGGCCGAGGCTACTCGGCGGGACAAAAGGCGATAAAACAAAACAAGAAAAAATATATTCCTCAATATAGCTTGATAGGATCAGCAGATAATGGTTGGGGCCCGATGGACTTCTCTTGTACCGGTAGGACCTACAGTAGAAGACGAGAGAGCCCAAAAGAAAAACTGAACCCAAAAAATCTCTGTGGCGCGGGAAAAGGCGACAGAGGACGGGGGGAAAAGTGGCGAGGGAGGAGGGTGCGGGTGGTGAGCGTGCCCTAATTAACAGACCGGTGATATAGGGGGCGATATAGAAGGCTGATATAGGGCAGAGCAAATCAGAAAAACCAAACCCCCTCATTTTTTTGGGGCTGGGCCAAGCTGGAAACAGAAAAAGAATAGAGGCCAGCACATCAGAACCGCAAAATCCAGACTCTTTGAAATTCTACCCCCCGGCACGCGGCGGCCGGCCTCGCTATTTCCCAGCTGGCTTTGCCGGGGAGGAGGAAAGACAAGACGAACCAAACCAACAAGACCAGCGGATCTTTCCCCCACCCACAAAAAAGCCCATGTACGCGCTTTTTTTTTTGTCGTGATCAATGCCGCTTTCGGTCGTCGGAAACACCGGGGCTGTGTTCCTGTGTCTTTTATCTACCACCCATCCCAATATCAGTTCCCCTTTTTTTGTTGAACTTTACCTTGGGAACCTGTCAATGTTTGAAAGGGCCGGGGGGTTCGGTTGGATTATCCCTCTTTGATGACTCTGGCGTCATGTTCCTTGACGCTGTCGCGACTGGGTCGAACGGCCTAGTTCTTGTGCGGTAGATATGATATATGATGTTAAGCTATAGCTTATAGCATATATGTAACGCTTGTCAGGGGAACGTCGTCATCCGTGCTTCCGTAGTTTTTATCGCCGTGGTATCGCGTTGAAATGCAGAAGGGCTCGGGCGGCAAGGTAGTAGCCCAACGGGATGAAGGAGGGGTGTCCGGGTTACACAACGCACACATGATGGTGATGATTGAAATTTGTACCCGATGGATGGGGCGGCGGCCAGTCGGAAAAAAAAGGGCGCGTTGGGCCAAACGTGTTCCTGGGTCCCGGGGGACACCAAGAGGAGTAAGGAGGAAAAAAAAAAAAAAAAAAAAAAAAAAAAAAGGGGCCCGAGGTCGTTCGGCAGAGGGAGATCCCAGCTATCATGTCCCATCCAGTCCTTGGCCCTGGGAATACCCCTCTAGAAGACAGCCTCTCACAATCACCTGTCCCGCCTTTCCTCGGCCCTATTGTGGCACTCGAGCTTCTCTTCGAGGTCTGTGTAATGCAAGCATTAGCCCGCGCCTTCCTTTTTCATCTCTGTACTTTACTGTATATGACTTTTCCTCTTCATTCTGTTAGGTAAAGACAAGGAAGTCGATGTAGCGTATTTTCCTTGTCGGTTCCTTCCGTATCCTCCTGCCTTCTGGAGCAGGTTATTGGGGAAGGTGAGAAAAGGGGAATTTGACTTTTTTGACTTTGTCTTTTGCGCGCAACTCAGTGTCAGTTTATGTCTCCACACAAAAGGATCAGCAATTGCTGTTCTTTTGAACAAGGGGGTTGGTTGTTAGGTTCACCCATAGAAAGAAGGAGGAAATAGTTGAGATGAATTAAAGAGAAAAAAAAGGGTCAAGTCACTTGATCGGTGAATTGTCAAAATCCTTGGCGGAAGAATGAAGGAAGCCAAAGAAACCCAATGACCCCAAACGCCCCCCCGCAGCAGAAAAGTTCCCGATTCAAAAGTCGATTTTTTCTCCGGGCGGTTGGCGTCAAGCATAAGCGAGATAAGGACTGCCAGATTTATCTGATAAAGTATTTTTTTTTTTTTTTTTTTTTTTGCTCTTTGTTTTGGTTGGTTCCAAACAAAATAAAATAGGTAGCGAATTAAAACGAACCAATAAACAAAGAAACGAAAAAGGAGTACCTACTGTAAAGAGAAGAAAAAGCTTGTACCATGGAAGGAGCTATTACCATGTCAATCAATTTCCAGACAAAACTCTCTTTGACCAATGAACCGCCCAAGACCTTAACTTAGATGAAAGTGTGAACATGTTTGAACCGAAACCGTATCCACCAGCTTGTCTTCCTAGGTTAGTTAGGTCGGGTAGGTAGTATTAATTAGCTTCTCCGTAGCGCCCGCCGTCAGTCAAAGTAAGGTACACAAACTCACCTACCTGCACAGGTAAGGTAAAGTAAGCCAAGGGTAGGTAGGTACACCCAACACCGTGTTCTTTTTTGACCAGAGTACAGTACTGTAAATTCCTCCTATTCTCTACCTATGTTGCCAAATCTCCGCACTTGATGGTCCAGCCAAGTACAGTGTTCCATTCCGGTTTCCACACACGCTGTTACGGTTTCATTGCCCCCCAGAGAGCCGTGCGCTTGCGCGCTTGCTCGACAAGCCACCCGCTGCTACCACACCCACGGCAGTTACAAATTGGCTTGCCTTGCTTTAACGAGGCTGTCGACCCTTCCCGAAGCCCAATGTTTATGAGGCGAAGGGAACAAGGGGAAGTGGGAAGAAAAAAAAAAAGAAAGAAAAAAACTAAAGAAGAACAAAATAGGCTCCGCTCACAACGTCACAGAGGGGGTGGGAAAGAAAAAGAGAACAAAAAAAGAGAACAAAACTCAACAATGCAACATGTGTCAGCAGCCCTTGGAATTGTGCAGAATTGTCCAATTTTGGTTACTATCCATGTCGTACTATATGCGTCTCACAACCTCTTGACGCGTGTGATCTTGCAAAATCTTGGGTTGCCTAGGTATCTATCTATTCATAAGCCTACCGCTGCTAATAAGTACTATTATAGCATGATATATAAACCCCACTCATGAATGAGTCGCACATCGGCCAGCTCCGGCTCCATTGATTGTAAATCGTTTTTTTTTTCCCTTGCCTTCCCTGCCTGCGTCCGAGTGCTGTACGACATCTTTTGTGGGCTCTTTTGCTAGCCTCCACTGCCCACTAGGTTTAGCACCCAACATCACAGGGGGGTCTGTTCTGGACCCTTCCCCTCAGCTGGCTCTCCCACAAACAATCTTGGGCATCTTTCAACCGGAACAGCTGGAACAAGTAACAGTTACTACAGGCAGATTTTGAAATAGCTGCAAGTTAAACAAAAAAAAAATTACACAGTATCCGGATGGTACAGACATGAGGATCATATCATGTGCGCGCGCCAATTCTTATCTCTCTGATATAAATGCAAAGTCTTTGTAAAAAAAAATGCACCCGGGTATTCCCCCTTTCTATGTTCATCACCACATATCCTAAAGAAAAAAGAGAGAAAAAAAACAATTTTGACAATCAAAGGTTTAACAAACCAACTTCTTTCAAATCGTCGACACATGCTGCGGGTCGGGGAGGGTATCTCGAAATTATCCCGCCTGAAGCAAAGCCGAGCCGTACTACAGGAAGAGAAGAAAAGAGAAAAAAACAAAAAAAAAGGAAAGAAAAACATCTATAGAGCGAATGATTTCAGGTCTTGGTCCACAAATTAAAGAAACAGAAAAGGAAACAATGGGTAGTCGGGGTGAGGGAGAAAAAAAAAGGAACGGAAAAGAAAAGAGAAATTCCGTCGAAAGACAGAAAGTTGCAAGGTCGCAACTTTGGAGGGGCTGGTCAAGCTGAATGACCCAGGACATTGCTGGTTTAAGCGGCTGTTTCCCCTGAAGGATGCTGGCATGGCGCTCGGAAGTCAAGGGGCGCTGAGCTGTCTATGCTGTTTGTATGTCGGTCTCACCGCAAAGACCTAACTCCGATAGAAGGAACGCTGGTCCCGCATCGTGGGAAAAAAAAAAAAAAAACGTTTTGCTTTTGGCCTATAACCAGCCCACCCCGGTCCCGAACTCTCACCGAGGTTGAATACTAAAGTTGGGTGGGGTGATAGATATTATGGAGGCTGGGGGCGTGAGTGGTAGGCGGCGGATTTGAGTATCCGGAGTGAAGTCCCGACTCGGAAGCTGGTGGTTGATGCGTGTAAGCTCCGGTGGTGTGTGATGATTCATGTGTCGCAGGTTGATGCGTGTATCCGGTGGTGTCCCCTCCAGAAGCCGAGGCTCCTGGAGGAGACGCTGATTGCTATAAGGGACTTTCGAGCGGATGTCCATGCGGCGCGCCTCCCTCTAGAGCTATGGCTCTCTCCTGGCAAGCAGCTGGTGTAAAGCCGGTGCCTACCTTGCTAGACACTATCCTCCATTTTTCCCTCTCGTAGTCTTGCAAAGCTGTTCGAAGTTTCTGATCCTGTAGTTTTAGACCGTCTTGTTAGTATAGTAAAAAGCTAGGTTTCATAAGCATCAGTCCGCGGAAACAGTCAAGTTTCTTACGTTTTCTTCTGTCCATTGCGTCGTTTTTGCCTTGAGCTTGGTGCAATAGCGCACTTGAAGTGTGCCACTGGACCTCCCGGGGAAGAATTCGGCAATCTGCTTCCACGTGAGGCTCTTGTTTTCCTTCAAGTCCACCAAGAGCGCATCGTCTTCTGCTGTGAACTTTAACTTTGGTCCTCTGGGCCTCTGGGCCGGAGGTGGCATGCCTGCTTGGCCCACCACGCTTGGTGCGCCACCACCAACGCCACCTCCTCCTTGGGAATCCCGGCGCATCATCTTTGAGGGAGGGCCGGTCTCAGGCATCCGATGGTGATGGTGTTGAGGCGTAGATGCAGATTGTGCATATGACGCACCCATGTGTTGTGACTGCTGCATTGGGTCCATCTCGCCTTGCTCAAGCTCGGCGATGCCGGGCACTGAAAGATCGAGATCATCGGGTCTGGATCGCTTGATACCACTGCTCGGGCCCGACTGTGTCGGCGTCATTGACGGGTAGAGCGGTGGTGGAACCACAGAATGAGGCGACGGACCAGCCCCATACTGCGTCGGCGTTTGATGTCCTATGTGCCGCGAACCCGAGTGGCTGCTCATCTGCACCGGATCTAACAGGACCGGATGGTGGTGAGATGGAGTTTGGCGATGCTGTGGTAGTCCATGAAGGGCCGGAGGATGATGTGAGTGCCCCGCCACATGATGGGCGTGATGCTCCGTTGGGTCGTGCAGTGTCGACGGACCGGCGAGAGATCGCGGGTGGTGCGGCTCGTAAGCATGCGATGACTGGCTTTGCTGCGGCGGATGCGACTCCTGTGGTGAGTAGTCATTGTAATCCGCCTGAACTCGATAGTGGCCCGCCAGCGTGCCGATGCATGGGGTCCGCCAGAGCGAACCGCTCTGGCTGGTTGCCGGAGTCTGTATGGAAAGAATGATAATTGCGAGCCCCGGAGGGCTGTTGCGAGGTCAACTGTTGAAACTGGCCCTCGCCTTGGCCTCTGAAGGAGGAGACCTGATATGCACCTGCTGTCGACCCCGCTAGGTAGTAATGTCAAAGCCGTCGATCGGTGTCGGGGAGAGCACATATGTCTGTATCGATTGTTGTTGCTGACCGCGTTTTGCACCTGATGCTGTTCGGTATATCGACAGGTTCGCTCTTCCACTCACTCTTTAAGAACTTTATAGTTCTGTCGGTGTGTATGAGAGAGAGGTTAAGCTCAGCATATAGAGAAAGAAAATAAAAAAAGAATAAATAGGAACTATATACCGAGCTGGTAGCAGGTAGGGGGAACCCTTTTAACAGACGGTCGTATTTCCAAACGGTTTCTCGAGTGTCTGATGATGAGGATCTCCGCCCTCTTTCTACTGTAGGTCTCGGTGCGAGTCCCCAGCCTTTTTACTTCTCACTGTTCGTGCTATTGGTGGTTTGGTGGAGGTACCGGTGTGGGTGTATTAGTGTGGGTTGGGGACTCAAAAGTTACTATGGCAGGGTTTGGGTGGGCAAGGGCTGCATTATATCGTCTGATCTGCTCGGGTACAAGACAAGCAGGGCCCAGCAAAGTGGAAAGGGAATATTTTGCACCGGAACAAGATTAAAAGCAGCATGTACTTCGTACGGTACGTGAAAAGCCCTGGGTCAGAAAAGTGGTGTTCCCGAGCAAGGTGGGCAGCAATGACGGTAGCATAATTTGGGGATCTTATGCCATGGTCTGCCAACCGGAATAGAAACAAACGCCTGCCAGCGACCCCGGCCCCCTGGCAGCAGATAATCTAGCCTGCCAGGTCGTCTCCTAGGGGAGGAGTATGGATACTAAGGTAGACAACTTGGGTCGAGAGTGGGGAGGGGTGTGGCTGGAATGTGACTCTAGGTGTGCAGGGGCTGGCTACTGGGTAGGAACGGGACCTGAATGCGTGATTTCGCGGTCGACCGAAAAGAGAAGGGCTCATAGGCGAAAAGAGATCAAGGTGTGGAAGATGCATGGAAGGTTACAAAACAGTGCAGCCGAAAGAAGAATTCATGCTGAAACGAGACGTCCCATGCATTCGGAAGAGGACGCTATACTGTAGCGGGGGGCACAGCAGGCGATACAGAGCCGATGATGGTTGAGGAGGCGAAGCGGTGTGGGGGGGTAAAGAACTGGGAGAAGAGAAGAAGAAAAAAAAAAAAAAAAGGAACATTGAGCTGGAAAGGACCACCCTGGAATGGCGATGGGGTACTCACTGTGCTGTAAGTTGGGACCTCTACCAAGCTACGCGCAGCTGGCAGCAGATAGATGTGACCACGGTCCAATAGCCTGATCTAGGAGCGCAATTGCGGGTAAGAAATCTCCGTCAACCAAGAAAAAAAGAGACTGGCTGTCCAGCAAGAGAGGGCCAGCCAACTAGGGGGGGGAGGGGGGTACGTCAAACTCGACGGACGGTACTTGTGGTTGAGAAGTGGGCTGGGTTAAAGGACATGGGGATGGATGGTATAACAGACCAGGGATGGGGTATAACGGAACAAAGCGGAGATCACGGGTGGTAGCCTTGACGATGAGGGGACGTGATAGCGCATCGTACTCGAATCTGATCCCCGTTCAGCCAAGAGGGCGCTGTAGACAGGGCGATGAGATTGGCGAATGATAGACAGTTCTCAGGGGCTGACCAGCGGGAAATGTTCGAGAAGGAAAAAAAAAGGGAAAAAAAAGGGGAATGGGAAATGATGATACGACCCGAATAGATACAGGATTTGGCTCGCAATGCAAGTATAGTGAGTGGCAGACAAACCGTCGCTCCCCATTTTACCCAATTTTGATCCAATATCAACGGGATCTGTCAGGTGTCAGTCAGCAATTAAAGCAGGCTGCTGCCAGTTCAGTTAGAAGGATAACCCTTGGGACATAGGCGTACGGGGCCAGCAGGTGAACAGGATATACATGTTCGGTTCAGGCGACTGATGTCTGGATGGATGGTCAAATCCGGGCGTTATCTGATCCCTCTGATTAGCTGGAAGCGTCAGGCCGTTGAGATGGCAGTCATGCAACTAGGCAATGCTATCCTGGACGAACGATGAACTACCCTACGGGACGAAAATGAGAGAACTCGCCCGAGGAACTGATAGGCTGACTGGTGGGTTTCCAGGCGGATCTGACTCTGAGAGATGCCCAGGAAAGCTTTACCATGTAAACTCCATACATTATCTTGTCAGCAAGGCGTCAGCAGCTTTGACAACACGCCCCATGTGCTCTACGCCTCTTGATATGTTTGAGAAGAAAAAAAAAAGAAAAAAAAAAAAAAAAAAAAAAAAAAAAAAAAAAAAAACGAAATAAAAAGAACAGTTGCTGTAGGCTTGCAGGGTTTCGTAGCCGCAAGCCCAACCCAAGCCAGCTTAGCTGCTGGTACGCCTATGCGGTTCTGTGGACGGAAATTCATTCTGACAAAAAAAAAACTGTGGAAAAATCCTGGCCATCGGCGAGTCCAAAATTGCGATGGTGAGAGTTTCTTTGGGCGGAACAAATGAACCGATTGGCAGTTGACAAAAGTGGTCATGGATGAGACCGGCTGCGACTATGCGGAGGGGAGCATTGAGTAGTCGAGGATGCTTCAGGGAGTCGCATGAACGGGAAACGTTTCACGGAGCCTGGCAATAAGATTGATGAATTATGCTTCTGAGCGAAGGGTGCCTTGGGACCTTGGGCGAGGCTTGTCTTGGCCCCGTCTTGAAACCTCGTCTGCTCCTTGCTCTGCTTCTAGAAGAATTGAAATTGCTTCTAGCGGGGCTTGGGGGCTTTCCTCCTTAGCCGCTGTGCCAATCGGCTTTCACAACGGCGCGCAATTCAAGTGTTGCGTCTTCATCGGTTATTCTGCCTCCGCAGCTCCTGCGGATACTGTGGATACTTGCCCTTGTAGGCGAGGGCCGTCATCAAAGTTGATCTACGAGCAGCAGGTCATTAATTCGAGAAAAAGAGGCTTGTACTGTACAGAAGGACGAATGAGTACGAGATTTGTTGCTTCTCTGTTTGCCTTAGTTTTTCTTTCTTGGTTTGTCGGGGATAATTTGGAATATTTTTGACTATCGTGTTGGAGAACTGTGGGGACTACCCACCAAGATACGACAAGGGCTGAGGAGTTCCCAGCCAGCTACCGTAGTCAAGTCTGGCACAGTGCCGCGTTTAACTAATGACCAAATGACTTCGTGCACCAGACCATACCGTAGTACACACGCTACGGCACACTGCCCGGACAAGGGTTACCGGCTTGTAGGTTTGGTCATTTGCGAGGGCTATCCATTAAGCGGATGCTCCGATACCTGGCTGCAACGTATATTCTGAGTGATCAAACCTGGTTTTGCGGGGAGAACCCAAGTATACAGTAGGGCTATACATGATACTATGCACATAGTTCCTGAGTCGGTGCCAACAATGGAATTGCCTGGACTCGACGTCAAGTCATCGCCTGTTTTCTTTTTCCTTCGTCCGGTATTCAGGGCCGCAATCCAGCGTATAGATATACTAAAAATACGAAGGATGTTTCATGGTACCTGTCGCAATCGACAGTACAAGCATCTTTGATGACTGCGTACAGAGCAGGCAATGGGGCCCTCCAAGTTGGCTGACTTGCCAAAAACAAACAGTCTGGGGATGTGACCCACGGTTTGCTACTCGATATATTCATAGAACAGTACATACAGTAGTTCGCTGTTATTTTTTTTATTTTATTTTTTATTTTTCGAATTTTGCATGAGCAGCCAAATAAGAAACATCCTCAATTATTTCGGATCACGGAGAATATGGGGATTTATTCGCAGATATAATATAACAAACATTACGTAGCGATTCAGGGATTTGCGAATCAACCAAAACCTTCCAACCGGAAAGAATACGCTGTACATGGATCTATCTATACTACTAATATAGCCGTTCTAAAACCATGGGTTAACCAGTGCTTGCAGTTGGCGAAAGGTTCTATAGGGGCCCATTTTCTATCGGAAATGTAACGGTCATAATGCGGCTTACTGGTGTGGACACATGGGGTCAGGAGACAGAATATGCCTAGGTCTAATACTTTATCTACGTATCTTATTCCATTTTAAGGGAGAAACATAAGGTACAGTATTCCGGCAATCAACGAGAAATTAAACTGTACAGGTCGAAGGAAAAGTTCGAGAAGAAGCTAATCGGAATTACAAACCCCCGTTCTCGGCGGACTATTAATTCATTTTCGTTTTATTTATTTTGTATCCCCTCCATCACGTTATATAGATTGCAATCTTAAATGGCGACACACACGCACATACATACCTACCTACCTACCTAGGTAAGGTATTACCTATACACACACCTCCCCTACCCGTGCTATGTACCTGCACTATAGATGCGGGGGGGAAATTAGTGTCGACAAGACTGCGCCCTATGGCATCACTTGGATTGATGTTGGATCTGGTTCAATCCTGCACACCCCAGAAAGTTCCTGGTTTGGCAATTTGGTCTCGCAACCGCAACATGCAAAGAAAAGGGATGCATTGGTTCCAAAGTTCACAATGATGTCGTTTCGTGAATGTCGGTCCTTGTGCAAATGCTGGTCTCCACACTGGGAAGAAGAAGCATAAAAAAATATAACGAAGAATCTAACGATTCTGCTGACATATCACAAAAGTTAATGGGGGTTTCATATTATTCCTAAGACACAGCCCCTCGGGATCTTTCCTCCCAGAGTCTCCGGCCGCAAGCAATGGAACCACCTATTTGGGATTAATTATTCGGTGAAAAAATCCCTGGGAAGTCAAGTTAATGAGGAATCAATCGAACCAAAAAACTTGCTAACCAGGTACAGTTTGTTTGCTTCTCCTCTCCTCCCCCCCACCATCGGCCTCTCCTTGTGGACATCAAATCGCCAGATAAATCGTAGCGAGCGTCACCGATGGGGTTGCTATGTGGACTCCAGGTTTCGTTTGGCGCTGACTGAGGGGGAATGCAACTACAAACACGGTAATTTTGGACGAAGTTGAAAGTTTGACCAAACCTCTCTTTCTCTGTTTTGCAGGGCTCAAGCGGCGCCACGATTTGTATGATCATCACTTAGATCATTGACGGCCCTGGATGCCAGAGTCGCACCAAGATTTCGGCATCTCCCGAGGTCGACTCCGTGCTCGCTGCAGGCGGACAAGGAGGCCGGCTGAGGTCTCAGGTCCCTGGAGAGCGCCCCACCAGTGTGTCCACTTCAGCCTCCAACTAACGACAGCGCTAGTGATTTACGCATAATGCATGACCTTCGGCAATTTCATTGGGAGTCTACTCTATTGCTGATTCAGAAATTACAACAGAGACTGACTGCCTGTCGAGTAATTATCTGCATCAATACGATACGAAGGCATGGCACCCTTCGTCGGATTTCGCAAGCGTTTCTATATTTCGAAATCAAGTCCGGATGACCGGATCCTTTCTCCAGGGATTCATCCCAAAGTAGGACCCTGAGTCAAATTGGATGAAAGCTATTTCGTATATTAGACAGCTGACGTCGATAGGCATCCAGACGAATAATGACAGTTGCTAGGCTTACGTGGCAGTACAGGGTAAATACTCCCACCAAGGCTCATTCACGGACGGCGAGGCCGAGATAATGATATCTTAGCTTCAAACTTCCATCCTCTTCCCATCACTATGTAATCAACCAATGATTTTCAGGTTTGGTAATCTCTAACGGAGATGAACCGTATGCATTCCAAAGAAAGTTTTTTTTTTCTCCTCCTTTCCTGGGCCGGCGCATTGTTGTCTCGCTTGCACATCAGCCTGGATGATGATCACTCATGATTTGGTTCACTTGTTCTGTTCCGTTTGCTGCCGCTGCCTGCCTGTGCGTCACAACCGTGCTTTAAACTCTAGCGATCACTCGGTCATTTGATATGACTCGGTGCGGTTGCTAAAACGAGGATATGTTTGCCACAAGAATAGATGTGATGGTACGATTTAGATGAACCGCATTTTTTTTGACCAGGAACAAGCTTACATCTAACTGCAGCAGACTCAAGAGAGCGGTCAATACCAGCTCCTAAGTTCCTAAATCCAAATCGCTCCAAAGATTGTTAGGTCCAGATGTAGTCAGTCTACTGTGGGATGGTTGGTGCAGGATGGATGCTGCTGCCTAGAGGGTTAGGGTTGAATTGGA
Organism: Pyricularia grisea; assembly: GCF_004355905.1. Lineage (NCBI taxonomy): Eukaryota > Fungi > Ascomycota > Sordariomycetes > Magnaporthales > Pyriculariaceae > Pyricularia > Pyricularia grisea. The sequence continues at coordinate 1,709,243 of NW_022156720.1, forward strand.
CTCCACTTTATATCCTTGATGTGTTGATGTCATCAAATCGATCGTTCTTGTCAAGGTACTCACGTGCCTTCGTGCCAACGACGCGATTGCTCGCAACTCCGAGGGTCTTCGCCGAGAGACGCCTACCCTACCGGATATCATCAGGGGACTTGATCTCGCCCGACAAAAGCTGCACTTTTGCCTCCCGTCAGGATTATTCTGTTATTGGATTCTGACAGATTGATTGTGGGTCGTTTTGGACTGCTTTGATTAAGGGTTTTGTTCCCCCAATACAAGCCCAGGCAGGCAACCAAAGAGCAGCTGCAGTAGACTTCACCCACGAAGTGCTCATCAAAAATGACTTCGGGTGAAGAGACCGAGCAAGACTTATCGCAGGAGCCAGTATCTGCTGGGGCCGGGCTCGCTGCATCAGCTATGACAAGCTCCGCGCCACCCCAGGCCGACGATGAAGCATCTGCCTTGGCTGGTCTTACCGCAAATGTGCGCGACCAGGACGAGCTCGAACGAGACATTACCAAACAGGCTAACGAGGCACTGATAGATGTCGAAGATCAAAAGGATCAGAAACGCATCATCAAGGCCAAGGCTGAGCAGACCAAGCTTACCGACAAGCTTAACACGTTGATCCAAAAGAAGGACAGCGGCACCCTCAGGCATGCAGCCCTTCAACGAGTCGAAATAGATATCGAAAAGGCGAGGAACGACATTGATCAAATAAACCGGGATATCCTTGACTTGAGTGAACGCATTGCGCACAGACATGCGGGAGATGGAGACAACATCACGGTTGACGGCAAGGGTTCTTTATCCAAGAAGCTGCCGAACGAGACGCAGCGTGAGTTTCTAATCCGGACTGGAAAGATCACACCTTTTGCCAGGATTGGAGGAGACAGGCCTGCTGGCGTGGAGGGTGATCTCGCCGACGCCATTATCGAAGCGGAGGATGAGGCTGCCGCGGAAAACCTGGATAGCCTCGATGCACAAGCGCCACGATCACATCAAAACCTCCGGGCCCCTGGCTTTTCCAACGACACTAAAGAACTCCCCGAATCTATCGTCGAGTCAGAGTTCTCTTTACGCCCTAGGAAGAAGCGCAAGGTACAGCAAGCCACCAGCTCCCCCCGGGCTGGCTCAGATGACGATTTTAGACCTTCATCGGGCCGCGCATCTTCAGAAGAAGCAGAAGAAGCCTCAGAAGATGGGTTCGATTTGGTTGGTGTACTTTTCACCGATCGAAAACGTAAGAATGGAGTCAAGAGTAGATTGACAAAGGACGGGGCAGTCGATCTTAGCGGGATCGACGATGGCAGTCCGGCAGTTTACAAAAGGAGACTTGATATTTGGGTCAAGCGTAGAAGAGAAGCTCGTATACGTTACCAAATAGCCAACGGTGGTACTGCTGAAGATGACAAAGGGACAGAGGAATGGTGGAAGCCATTACCCGATCAGCCCGATCATCATTTCGACAACGGCCTGAAGCTCCCGGGCGATATATACCCTTCACTATTTGACTACCAGAAAACGGGTGTTCGGTGGCTTGCCGAGCTCTATGAGCAGAACGTAGGCGGTATCGTCGGTGATGAAATGGGACTGGGAAAGACAGTACAGCTTATATCCTTCGTTGCTGCTCTACACTACAGTAAGAAGCTAAAGAAGCCTGTCATTGTCGTCGCCCCAGCCACACTACTTCAACAGTGGGTAAACGAATTTCACAGGTGGTGGCCGCCACTGCGAGTCTCAATCTTACACTCATCGGGCAGCGGAATGTACGATATCCGGAGTGAGGGCCGGATTGAGGACGATGACGACGGTTATTCCTCTGATGAGTCCACGCAGAAGTCCAAAAAGTCCAAAGGCGTTGCTGCAGCGAAAAGGATTGTTGATCGGGTGGTTGAGAGCGGCCACGTGCTGGTAACTACCTATGCTGGTTTGCAGACCTACGGAGACATTCTCATTCCAGTCGAGTGGGATTATGCTGTGCTCGATGAAGGCCACAAGATTCGCAATCCGAATACATCATTGACAGTATACTGCAAGGAGTTGCGCACTCCCAACCGGGTCATCCTTTCGGGAACCCCAATCCAGAACAATCTAGTCGAGCTGTGGTCATTGTTTGACTTTATCTACCCTATGCGTCTTGGGACTTTGCACGAATTCCGAAATAACATCGAAATTCCTATCAAGATGGGCGGCTACGCCAACGCTACGAACCTCCAGATTATGGCTGCACAAAAATGTGCAGAGACGCTCAAGGATGCTATCAGCCCTTACCTCCTACAACGCGTCAAGGCTGATGTTGCCACAGACCTCCCTAAAAAGAGCGAGCAAGTTCTCTTTTGCAGGTTGACCGAGGCGCAGAGGCAGGCTTACGAACAATTCTTGGCTTCCCAGGCTATGGATCAGATTCTCAGTGGCACCAGGAAGTCTTTGTTTGGTATTGACTATCTCAGGAAAGTCTGTAATCATCCGGATCTCGTGGAACCTAGCCTCCGAAATGATCACTATTACAACTGGGGTAGTGCCAACAAGTCGGGTAAGATGCAAGTTGTCAAAGCGCTCTTGCAAATGTGGAAGAAATTTGGGCACAAAACCCTTCTTTTTTCTCAAGGCACGCAGATGCTTGATATTTTGGAGGATTTCGTGAGGAAACAAGACGATATCACATACCTAAGGATGGACGGCAAAACAGCAATCAAGGACCGACAAGCAATGGTTGACCAGTTCAACAACTCTCCTGGGATAGACTTGTTCCTGCTGACTACCAAGGTAGGAGGTTTGGGAACGAACCTTACGGGAGCTGACAGGGTCATCATCTACGATCCAGATTGGAATCCCTCGACAGATGTGCAGGCGCGAGAGCGTGCTTGGAGGCTTGGACAAAAGAAGGAGGTTACTATCTACAGGCTGATGACAGCCGGAACAATCGAAGAGAAGATATACCAGCGACAGATCTTCAAACAGTTTCTTACAAACAAAGTGCTCAAGGATCCGTCTCAGCGCACTGCGTTTGCTACAATGAACGACTTGCACGACTTATTTACACTTTCATCCCACGAAAATGGCAAAACCGAAACGGGAAAGATGTTTCAGGATAGCGAAGTCAAGGCAAACGGCGGCGGTGTGAAAGTTACACAAAATGCTTCCAAGGTGATTATCCCAGGTTCAGACTCTTACCACGTCCCATCGCATCCAGCCATGAACCCGGAAGTCAAGAGTGAGCACCCCAAGGACGATGAGAAAGAGCTGAGGAGCATCGCTGGTGTGGCAGCCCTCGAGGATTTCAAAGACGAAAACGAAGAGAAGCCAAAGAACGAGGAAGATCGAATAATGCAGGGGATTTTCTCGAGGTCCGTACACAGCACGTTGGAACACGATGTTATCATGAACGAGTCTGGCGGGAGTAAAAAGCCCCAAGCCAGCCGTGAGATGCTCAAGAAGGAGGCAGAGCGGATCGCTGCCGATGCTGCAGCTTCGCTTCGCCGCGCGGCCGAGCGAGCACGACATGTCGAACCTGGGCGTGTGACGTGGACGGGAGAGGTTGGCGATGTCGGGAGGCCCACAGCGCCGAATGTCAGGCGTGGCCGTGGAGGAGGACCGAGTTCGAGCTCGATAGTACCGGGCCTTGCAGATCGGCACGGGATCGGTGCTGGTGGGAGGGGGTCCGGGTCATCATCGCGCCCTGGCACCCCTGGCGTGTATGCCACCAACGACTTTATGCGGATGATACCGCCATTCATCAGGCGACACGGCGGCCAGGCTCCGTCCAAGGCGCTTGTGGACCACTTCAACCAGTACTGCACCGGCCCTAAGCAGTCAGCGGATTTCAAGGAGGCGTTGCATAAAGTAGCGGTGTTGGACAAGTCTGGGTCGACGATGCGTGGGATTTGGAAGCTCAAGCCCGAGTACAAGACTACAAACCCAAGGGTTTGAGCCAAGGTTGTGATGTATGTATGAATAGGCGTGAGCTGTTCTGTTGAAACGGCTTCATTTTGGCGCTGTTGGCGGATAGCAAGGCGTTCTTGGCATGGTTGAAAGTAATTTGATGATTAGGACTTGCCATGAACAACATGGCGATGGCTTTACATATGATGACTTCAGATAGGGAGTCTGCATAAATGTTCCTGAACTGACGTCGCACTGGATTGAACGGTGGTTATCTAGGCCGCGGGTGGGTATCAAGGTTCATTCAACCATCATGGTGATTTTTATCTATCTTTTGATTTCCGCGGTCGTGCCAACAGACATCATGTGACCAGGAATGTTTGATATTTGGAGACCAGGCAAGTCAATGCCGTCCTCCTCGTAATGGTCAACGCCGCAAAGAAGTTCCAAATCCCAACAAAGCCATAAAACCAACCAAGACCCTTGTGCATCCCATCCGTAAACTTTTTTTTTGTTCGTTGCTGATCGTGAAGTACGCCACTCTGAAATTGCGCACACGCTCAGAGACGACGACCACGGCGACCACCCTTGCGGCGGGTCGAGTCGGAGGGCGTGGGGGTAACGTCCTCGATACGGCCGATCTTCATGCCGGAACGGGCCAGGGCACGGAGAGCGGACTGAGCACCGGGACCGGGGGTCTTGGTGCCGTTACCACCGGTGGCACGGATCTTGATGTGCAGGGCGGTGATGCCCAGCTCCTTGCAGCGGGCGGCGACGTCCTGAGCAGCCAACATGGCGGCGTAGGGCGACGACTCGTCACGGTCGGCCTTGACCTTCATTCCACCGGTGACACGGCAGATGGTTTCGCGGCCACTGGAATCACCCAGAATGTTAGCCTATGATAATGAAGCCACCAGAGTGTATTGTTTTTGTGTGCTCCCGATCCAAAACATTGACCCAACACGGACTGGACGGGGGTTGAGCGAGCCTTTGTTCATGACCCGCCCCGCCATTGTGTATATGCGCGTGTTTTGTGTGTTCTCGATCGGTCGACGGGGAGAGTTGCGATTTATTTACCTCAGATCGGTGACGTGGACGAAGGTGTCGTTGAAGGAGGCGAAGATGCGGGCAACGCCGAAGACGAGCTCACCTATAGCGGGGTCGTTGTTAGTATACTACCATTCTTGCGATCGTGAACGCTCGTGGCAGAAACGACACCAAGAGAACTTGGTGCGCTTTGAGCCTGTCCAAGACGCTGGCAGTATCACTCACCCTCGCGGACCTGGGGGCCCAAGGAGATGTTCTCCTGGGCGGGACGCTGAGTCTTCTTGGGAGGCATCTTGTTGGTTAGTGTTTGGTGGATATTTGGTGTTTGTCGACGGTGAGCTTGGTTGCGGCGGGATCGTGAAGTCGATAATTTTATTCCAATGCCACACTCCAAGTAGCACAGCTTTGGCCGGGCGGGAAATCGAGGCAGTAAGCTTTCCAAACCCTACGTGGGGTTGTGTGAACGTCTAAGCCAATCATAACGTAGATTATAGCGGGTCCCCATCCATGTCTCTTTGTCGCTCGCTCACATTTCCCACTTCTTTTTCTTCCAGAGAGGGACGAACTTTTTTTTTCCTCTTTCAAACTCGTCCCGACCCAGCCAAAAAAAGACCATTACGAAGGTCCTCGCCGTCAACCAAAGTCAAAATGTCTTCGTACGGCATCCCTCCCCCTCCCTGAGTACGACGTGCGTGCGGTTCTACGCGAGATTTGCAGATTGTCGTGGTCCTCTCGCTGGAATCTGTTTGTCAATTTTTCTTGGTCCTGTTTTGGGAGAAGAAAATTTGCTACAGTACCAGCTCGAATTTTCCTTGGCCTCTCCCTCTTTCTCTAGACCTGGAATATGGTTTGCAGACTGAGAGATGTTGCCTAGGGTGTTGGGGATGAAGAAACCTTGCAGTTTTTTCTCCCTCAAGATCATTGCCGCTTGCCAATCGTCGACGGCGGCCTGAAACATTGGCCTGCTGGCTTCGAGGAAGCATCTGTGCAAAATTTCCCAAAGCTTCTGCTAGGGTTGTTGTCGGATGAGTATCAGAGTCTAGAGTTCTTGGCCCATAAGCCTTGAACGCACGACCATCTCACCGATCAAATTCATAACTTCGAGTTAGCCACACGAGAATGTCGCATTTGGCAGCAATTCTCAACCGGCGCTCTCATACTCATACCTCGTGTATGCCGGACTGCGTACTAATCTGATTGTGACTGCAGCACTGTCCCCACCAACGACCAGATTCTGGTCCCCGAGACCCTCCTCAAGAAGCGCAAGTCCCAAGAGAAGGCTCGCGCTGAGAGGCTCGCCGAGCAGGAGAAGACCAAGAAGGTAAGCTTCTACCCGTGCTGGCCTTGTGTGGTGTTGTCGTGTCAAGGAAATGATGGACAACATACCCTTTGCGACTAGACTCTGTCGATGCTGTTGCAAAATTACCATCTTTCGGGTCTGACCCTTGACACGACGACATGTCTTGTCACCACACGAGGCATTCGATTTCTATCTGAAATGATGCTAATCTTCCGACTCAACAGGCCAACAAGGACAAGCGTCAGGTTATCTTCAAGCGTGCTGAGAAGTACGTCAAGGAGTACCGCGATGCTGAGCGTGAGAAGATCCGCCTCAACCGCGTTGCCAAGCAGGCCGGCGACTTCTACGTCCCTGCTGAGCAGAAGTTGATCTTCGTCGTCCGTATCAAGGGGTAAGTCGATCTTATTTACACATTGCCTTGGAAGGGCTATGCTAACTCAGCCATTACAGTATCAACAAGATTGCTCCCAAGCCCCGCAAGATCCTCCAGCTCCTCCGTCTTCTCCAGATCAACAACGGCTGCTTTGTCCGTGTCACCAAGGCCACCATGGAGATGATCAAGGTTGTTGAGCCGTGGGTTGCCTACGGTTACCCCAACCTCAAGACCGTCAAGGAGCTCATCTACAAGCGCGGTTACGGCAAGGTCGACAAGCAGCGCATTGCTCTTACCGACAACTCGATCATCGAGGCCAACCTCGGCCAGTACGGCATCATCTGCATTGAGGATCTCATCCACGAGATCTTCACTGTTGGCCCCAACTTCAAGCAGGCCTCCAACTTCCTGTGGCCCTTCAAGCTCAGCAACCCCACTGGTGGTTTCCGCAGCCGCAAGTTCAGGCACTTCATTGAGGGTGGTGACCTTGGTAACCGTGAGGAGCACATCAACGCTCTGATCAGGCAGATGAACTAAGTCTATTTCACTTTGGGTTTCTGGGAACGGGTTGGTAGTTCATGATTTTTGATACAAAACGGCATGGTTGCACGGCGTTTACAAAAGCAAACTGGGCTTTTAGGGAATTGATGATTTCAATGAGATTCCGCCGGCCCAGACCAATGTGATCAAGATTACTTTTGCTGTTTCTGTGTAGTGTTGTGACTTGTAGTATGTTATGTTACCTCTCTGGGATTTGCCGCCATGGCAAGTAGTTGCACATACACTTCATGCGGCTTTGTGGTTATAATCCCATCGTGTTTAGCTGTTTAGGTGATCTTGATCCTTCCACCGCGTTTCGCCTATACCACCTGTAGAATGGAGATGAATTTTGTTGTATTGCTTTTGTTTATACATTTTTGATTGAATTGTTACGTGTCAATAGTTGTTGTGTCAACAATTTATATCTATACATTATTCTTTACTCTTCAATTTCCCGTCGTCTATATCTTGACATCAAAGCTGGTACCGCAACCACAGCTGCTCGTCGCCAGAGGATTGTCTACAATCTTGAACTGGGAACCTATCAACTCCATTGTGAAGTCGACCTTGCTGCCCTTGAGCAGCTCCAATGACGGCTGATCCAGGATGATCTTGGGTTCCGCGAGCGGATCGGCCGAGCCCTGGTCATAGTAGAATATGGTATCGTCCTCCCCTACGATCGACTGCTGCTCCCCCTCTGACGAAGCTTCCTCGGGTTCTGCGGTCGCGCTGGGGAGCGTCGGTGGCAGAGTGACCAGTCGCATCAGGTATTGGAAGCCGTGGCAGCCGCCGCTCTCGACCTGGATGCGGAGGGCGAGCTGGGGGTTCTTGTCCTTGATCATGATTTCGGATAGGCGCTGGGAATGTGTTTGAAGTTAGTTTTTTTTGGTCTTTGTCCCCTGGTATAATCAAAGCTTTGCGAGTTGCCAAACGATGTAACGGTGTGAAGATTTTTTTTTTTTTAAAAAAAAAGAGCGAGTGGACGGCTTGCCTACCTTTGCCGCTCGGGGCGTTATCTCCAACCTCATCTCGTTCCCATGCTCGTCCACCTGCGGGTTGTGCAGGGTCTTGGTCTCATTGGCCCGTGCCGCCGCGGTGACAGAAAACTGGCGCCGGCCGGCCACCAGCGGCAGGATAGCCTCGAGGGTCGGGGTGGGCGGCGGCGCCGGCGGCAGGTGGTGATGATGATGCTGTCTTCTCCGGGGACTGAAGCCGTGGTGCCGCTGCTGCTGCTGCTGTTGTGCTATCGGGACGACCCCGGTGCTCAGCTGCCGGCGTGTCGCGGGTGCGTTGTTGGTGGTGGCAAAGTAGCGGATGGTCGAGTCCGGCAGGAATATGTCGAAGAAGCGCGGCGGCGAGGTCCTCTGGGCGGCGACCTGGAGGAACAGCCTTGCGGCCGACACCGAGTTTGGGCAGGTTTTGACTCTAGTCATTGTCTCTCTCTTTTTTTTCTTTTTTTACGGCTGTTGCGGAATATTTTGAGTCTTATAGTTTTGTTTTGTTTTAATTCTTTTTTTGGGATGATAGTTGGAAAAAGTAGTTTGCGTCAGTTGGAGTTTTTTTTTTGCCATTCGGCAAGTAGTTGCATATGTCATGCGTGACCGCTGGACAATTGGCTATTGCTAAGCAAGAACTGAAGAAAGAAAAGAAAAAATCCGCTGGATCCCATTAGCTACTGTTTGACCAGGTATGCTTGGCAGGTGGCCCCCTTCTTAGTGTAATCACATGACCAATCCAATCAAGATACAAGTAGCTTTGCCTTCTTCAAACGCGGGGGGAAAAGGCGCAGCGTGGAATCTTGGTACAAGCTAACCTCGAAATCTATTCTTTCCAAAAACGTCATCGTTGAAGAAAGATGCATTTCTCCAAGTCAGCTTCTCCCACTCTGGTTTTGAGGCTTGAAATTATTCCTTCATCACTGAAACAATGCACAACCAAACCTAACCTTGAGTGGCTTCATGGAATCTATAAAAATTATTTTTTTCCTCAAGAGAAGTTTGCTAAGCTCTGGGCTGACTCGACCAAAGCCGATTGCAAGATACACAGTAGCTTTTGAAGGCAGGGCAAAATATAGTATCACCAAGTTTGGGCCAGGCCGTTGGACAAAGTAGCAGCCAACTGAACAAAAAAAAATCCAATACGAACTATAATCGTTCCTCCACGACTTAGCCATGTATGATGCCGTTGTTCCGGCCCATTGGACATAAGATGAAAAGAAATTCCGGTAGATCGGGGGTTAGCCCCAGGTTTTTCGCTACATCCCTGATCCCATCTTTGGGTGTGGTGGGCTACCGTTCAAACTTTTGAGGGGAAGCATCGGCAGTTATCTGGTTGGACGGATACCCTTTGTTTTCGCCGAAACTAAACACGATAACTCCTTTTGGCTCCGGTGAAAGTAGAGGATCGTCTTGCCCTCCTTGATGACACTAGTCTGGTTCTTGGCTCATTGCTAGTCACGCCTGTCCCCTTTGAAAGTGTTGAATGTCAGCTAAGCCCATGAATTGTTTTGTGATTTTACGCACCGTATATCCCCGCCGGATTGTCGCTATTCGAGGTAACTCAAAGCTTATGGAAGTGGCTTAGCTTGTATATAAAGCTACTCCTCGCTCATCACGATGGTCTTGTACCTTGCGGGTACGTTAGTTTTTCTTTTTTAGTTGAGCTGCCTGCCCATGTTTTTTTCTTCTTTTTTCTTTCTGGTAGTCTCCAACTAGATATAAAGCCCGCAGGCGGTAAACAGAAAAAAAACACACAAGCACACGCACATAAGCTTGATATTTTGCGCCTCCTATCTCTCTCGCTCTCTCTCTCTTTCTCTCTCTTGAGGAATCTTGACTCAAACATGGATATCATGGATGCTAGGGTCGAAACATCCGCGAAAGCCCCCTTGGTCAGCGGACTAGTTGGCTTTATTTTCAGTCACTGGGCAATCATCATACCCGCCGCCCTTTTCATCCGTGCCCTGTACCGAAGATATGCCTCCCCGCTGAGAAAATACCCAGGGCCTTTCCTGGCGTCCGTCTCACGCCTCTGGAAGGTCATATCGACGGCGTCTTCCCAAACGCAGTTTGATCACATCGAGCTGCACGAAAAGTACGGGTCCATCGTGCGGATCGCCCCAGATGAGGTTTCTCTCGCTTCTCCCGAGGCGGCCAGGCTACTGCTCAGTGCCGGGAAGGGCTTCACCAAGACGGATTTCTACTCTGTATTCCCGCCGCCAGAGAACCCAGATGTATGTGATGCTTGTTTCCGTTCTGCCAAGTTTCTTTTTTTCCTTCTCGCAATGTCTGTTGTTGTTTTTTTTGATGAACAAACAAAAAAAAAAAAAAAAAAAAAAAAAAAAAAACCACCCCGAGTTAGGTATTCACCGAAGTCAGAGAGGACGTGCACGCACGCTTAAAAAAGGTCGCCAACGTACCATACTCCATGGCGGCCATGCAGCAGCTGAGTCCCTTCATCGACGACAGCATCCAGGCCCTGGCGCACAAGCTCGACAGCATCGCGGACGCGCCGACAGACGACCGGGATGGCCCGCGCATGGACCTAGGCATGTGGCTGCACTGGTTCGCCTTTGACGTCCTGGGCGAGGTGGCTTTCAGCCGGAGCTTCGGGTTCCTCGCAGAGGGAAAGGACGTGGACGGCGCCATTGAGACCATCGACAAGTCGCAGCGCTACAACGGAATCGTCGGCCAGGTACCGTTCCTCGACCACCTGCTCCGCCGCAATCCGTTTTGGAAGTTCATCCCCAGCTTCAACACCGCCAACGCCTTGATCACAAAGATTGCTATGAGCGAGCTAGTTCGCCGGAAGCCGTATGACAAGGAGAGCGAGGGCAAGTGGAGGGGCGGAGATGGGCGGCAAGATCTCCTGGCTAGTTTGATCAAGGGTCATTTGAAAGACCCAGAGCGCTTCTCAGAGGGTGACATCTTTGCTGTTGCCCACGGAGCCATGTGAGCTTTTTTTTTATGTTTTGCTTTGTGCTGCCTTGTTTTCATGCAAAGTATATTGATACTGACGTTTTTGATACTTCAAAGCTTTGCCGGGTCCGACTCGACGGCGTCAACGATGCAGTCCTTTTTCTGGCACTGCCTCTCTGATCCACGTGTCCGTGAGGTGCTCCTTGACGAGATAGACAGCGCCGTCGCCGCCGGTCGCATCCCACCATCCGGCAACATCGGCTGGAATGAAGCCCAGACGCTGTCGTATTTCCAGGCCTGCCTCAAGGAGACGATGCGAATGCGGCCGGCAGTCGGTCTCAACATCACCAGGCATGTTCCTCCCGAGGGGGCCGAACTCGATGGGCATTTCTTCCGCGGCGGCACCAGGGTCGCAGTCAACGGCTGGGTGCTGCACCGAGACAAAGGCGTCTTTGGAGATGATGCAAAGGAGTTTAGACCCGAGAGGTGGCTGGAAGATGCCGAGAACGCAAAGAGGATGGACAGATATATGTTTCAGGTAAGCAACAACACCCAAAAAGGAAGCCGACTGCCAAAACTTGGGTAAGATTTGTTGACAAGAAAATTTTACGATGGCAGTTTGGTGGTGGTGCACACCTCTGCATCGGCAGGAACCTGGCGCTTCTGGAGATGAACAAAGTAGTACCCATGTTGCTACGGGATTACAACTTGCATCTAGTCAACCCTGGCAGGCCGCTGAAGGCGACGGCGAGCTTCTTTGTGGTGCAAAGTGGGCTTCATGTATACATCTCGAGGAAAAAGAAGTGATTTTGTCACTTTTCAAAAACCTCTAGAATTGTGGTGCTGTTGAGTTAGACTTGAATACATCCATACATCCATAGGTACTAGGTTGGCAACTGCCACAGCAGCCCGGTTAGCTCGGGGTGCACGATAGGCGGATTCAGTAGGTACCTAAGTAGGGGTGAGTGGGTAAAAATAGAAAGGCAATATTCGATGAATGACGCCATGGTGAGCTTCCTTAGCTTCGTACACATGCGTACCTACTTAGGCAAGCACTCTACCTTAGCTACCACTTGGCGCGCCAATATGGTCTTGTCAAATTTACCTTACCTACCTAACTACCAGAGAAAGGCACTGCACCTCACTTGGCCAGGCTTGGTGGGGTTGATGTGATGATCTACACTGAATAGGTTGCAGAACCACGACTTTAAACTGGTGAAAACGCAAGGAAATATTACCAGTGGTAGAGGTGCAAGACGAAAGAAACAAAAAAAAAAAAAAAAAAAAAAAAAAAAAAC